>NC_143488.1:18704506-18983243 GCF_027475165.1 Benincasa hispida
GTTCTTCAATGGGTTCTGTTCAATGAGTTTTCTCCATATTCCCTTTGATTCCAACTTATTTTGAGTCTCACAACTCAATCTAGAGCACCAAGAGAATAGTAGAGAAGATCTTATGATGGTCTACACAAGGATTCAGAAGTTTTTGCAGTTGAAAATGGAGATTTTATTGGTTCGGCCAAGGTATGTTCATGAAACTCATTATACTCTGTTTTTAAAATGTTTCTTTTCAACGAAAATTAATGAATTAGAGTGCTTATGGATCCTGATTTCTTTCGCTACGGGCTAGTGTTGATAAAACATTTAGTAGATTAGGTAAACATGCCTATACCTGGAATAATCATCTATAAAACTGATGAAATATTCATATCCTCCTCTTGCTCCAATATTTAGAGGCCCACAAAGGTCTGAGTGAATCAACTCTAGGGGTTCTTTGGCTCTAAGACCTTTTCCAGTAAAAGACCTTTTTGTCATTTTACCCTCGAGACAGGACTCACAAGGTGGTAATGAACTATTTTCTAACTTGTTTAAAATACCGTTTTTAACCAATCTCTCAATCCTGTTAAGATTTATGTGACCCAGTCTCAAGTGCCAAAGATAGGCATTTGGAGAAATCCTTCTTTTCTTCTGAGTCCTCGCAGTTTTAAACATCTCTATGTTCAAAACAGCTTTGACCTCAATTGGTTTTAACATATACAAGTTATTTTCTAATTTTGCAGAGCAAATTTGTTTATTTCCCATTTTGATGAATACTTCACCATTTTCGAAATAAACTTTATGATTTTGTTCTAGCAAACAAGAGACAGAAATTAGATTCATTTTTATAGAAGGAATATAATATACATTTTTCAAATAAATGTACTTATCTCCTATAAATAACTTCATATCTCCCACTGTTTTGGCTGAAACAATCTCCCTGATCCCTACCTTAAAGATTGTTTCACCTTCTGTCAACTATCTCCAGGAACTTGTTTCCTGTGAGATAGTACATACATGATTAGCGACACCTGAATCAATTATCCAGATTTTATCACTTTCCATTAAACATGCTTCGATAACAAGTAAATCATATTTATCTTGTTGATCGAATTGTACATTCTCATCTACATAATTCATAATTTCAGATGAGTTGGGAGATAGAGGACAATCCTCTATTAATACTTTTTTGGTGTAACCAACTGCTAGTAATTTGTTTGTTGATTTGATTTTACTGTTATATATAAGTCAGAAGTGAGTATTCTAGAATTCAACATGCTGATAAAATTCAAACAAATTCTAATTAGCAAATTGTAACCAAATCCAAGATCAAACTTTAGCAAAAAGTAATAATGTACCCATAACCATTATTTATTTGCAATGATACTTTAGTGAGTCAGAATATGTGCTACTGTGGGGCAATCAGATACTCCTTCACTGAAGCAAACAATTTTGACCAAACACTATCCCTGGAATAACTCTTATTCCTATAGTCGTTTAGTTATCGTTTTCAGTCAAGATCTTTACTAACTACTTAGTAATTCTTGTAAGTGTGACCCACCATTTTCAGACCCACCAAGACAATATCCAAGACGGAACTATAAAACCCTATTCATTTTACAGAAACCTGGGTTGTTCCGAATCCTATGTTACAACCCTCCGTAGGGATAGCCGTCGCTAAACGACTAGCAAAGGGCCGCTTAAAGCTAACCAGCAGGCACAACATAGGAATCTCACGGTTTAGACTAATGGAGAAGACCGTATGATATATTGACACTTATCCTTCACCCACTTACTATGAACTACTTCCTCTGTTTACCTTGATATTGACTAATACAAAACACTTTCCGAATGAAGGCCACTTCCAGGGTCATACGAAGTGTCATATGAATCTCATTGTGTAAACTATGTGGAGACGTGGCAGTTGAAATCTATATATCATAAAAGACTTATATTTGAACAACTTTCTCTTATTCACAGAAATCTAGATTTAAGCTAAAAATACTTTTCGAATGGAGGTCACTTCCAGGGTGACACGAAGTACCGTTTAAATCTGGATTGTGAACTCTTAGAGACGTAAGAACTAAAAATAACATATTGTATATGTTATTAATCTCCTACTGAAGTTTTCTAATAACTCTATCATATAAAAGTTATTAAACTGCTACTGAAGTATTCTATTTGGGTAGATTTATACTTAGGTTCTTTTCAGCTAATAAAACAACCCTAAATCTATGTGGTTTATCCAAGTATAACTCTTATAATTGGATTTTAACTTATGATCTCTAGGTGATAAACCATTTTATTACCTCACATCACTCACATATGCTCATAAAACCGGTCACCAATACTCAATAATTCGACATAATCCCCAGGTAGGAGGTGTTTCGTAAACCGTCAACTTAAGTACCCCAGCCTTAGACAGGATTATAAACCCGTTGAGTTTGTAACCTAGGTTTTATAAGTTTTAACAATTAAAACAGGTGGTCAACCTACTTGAGCATGCAGCTATTGTTTATGGATTTTAAATGTCTAACCCAATTTTATAACAACTTATAAAACTTTAGACATGCTAAACATCCATACATAAGACATTCAATATTTAATATAACATTTATATTAAATACAAAAAACCCTAACATGCATACTATATATTATAACAATTGTAACATACTTTTGTAACATGCTTCCTATGGTGAGATTTTAAATCTAAATGGCATATTATATGCACGTACAAGATTTATTTAATTATAACATACATCAAATGCATAAATAATTAAACACAGACTAATATGGTTTTAGTTTTGGCAAACACAAGCAAACAGAAGCCTAACTATTACAATCAGCTTCAAAACCGTCTTTGAACCGCTCGAATCGCTCCAAGCCGAACCCAAGCACCTTGAACTGGACTGGATAAGTCTGAACTAGACCATCAAAGTTTGAACCGGACCAGCCAAAAACACTTTGAGGCTGAAGCAGATTGGACCTTGAGAAAACTAGTCGAACTGGTTGCTCTCGGTCCAACCTCAAAGTCTTGTAAAGGCCGATCGTGTAGCACTGAAGGCTATCGTCTAGCTCTATCACCTTGATTTGTGAAGAACTACACGATCCCTTAGTGTTTGCCTCAACTAAACGATCATTTAGCTCCATTGCATAGAACTACCCAATTGCTTAGTGTCTGCCAAAGCTAAACAATTGCTTAGTTCTATCATATAGAACTATACGATCGCTCAACTCCATCGCATAGCTATCGCATAACTATCGCTTAGTTCCATCGTATAGAACTAAACGATCGCTTAATACCATCGTCTAGCGCTTCATGTCATCGTTTAGTATCCGCCGTAGCTAAATGACCGCTTAGCTTTATTGTATAGAACATCATCGCGTCGCTTAGCATTTCGTCTACACGATCGCTCAACTCTGCTTCTAAGCGATCGCTCAGCGCTATCGCATAACACTTCGTCGCATCGCTTAACGTGCATCGTAGCTAAACGATCGTGTAGTACCATCGTATAATAAATTCAACGTATCATTTAGTTTCCACGCTAAAGCTAAATGAGCACTTAGTGCTATCGTATAGCAAATTGAATGTATTGTTTAGCTCCCGCAAGTACACGATTGTCTAGCGTCCAACATCAAAACGACCAGCACCCATTGCTATACGATCATCTAGCTTTTCTTCACATCGTGTAGCATGTGGAAATTGACGATCTTTACAACTGGAACCTCAACAACGATTTTGAGCAGAAGCTAAAAAACTGGAACAACAGCTCGGCCTCCTTCACTTGTTTCTTCAATTACATCTTAATTTCGACTATAATGACTCCAAATAAATTACAGACTCTTGCTAACACAAAAGCTCATCAAACAAGAGCCATTACAAATTTAAATGAGAAATTAAAAAGAATTAAACAGCCAAACTCAGAAAACCATATAAGTGCACCAGTTTCATATTTCTCATATAAAATACCCACAAAACTAAAATTAAACCGAATTGAATATATGATGCTCTAATACCAATTGTAGAATTGTATTAGTAATAGCGGAAGCACAAGAATCATCTAAGCATTCAAATTCACTAATTTTGACAAAATATAAAGCATGTTCTTGCAGAAAATAAGTGGGTTTCAAGACATACCTCTTGTAGAACTTCTTCAAAGCTCCTTCCCAAGTTGCTATGTTCTCCAAATCTTGTTGCAGTCCACCTCAAGATCTTCCCTATTCTCTTGGTGCTCTAGATTGATTGTGGGACTCAAAACAAGTTTGAATAAAGGGTTGAAGAGAAATGATCACTGTAGAAAACTAGCTGAAGAACACTTTCTTCAAACTAAATTTTCTCTCAAAATCTCTATAGATTGTATGCTCGATTTTCACTCCTATCTCTTCATTATATTGCAGATCAACATGCAAAGGAGAAACTTGCATGAGTTACAGCTCATGTTTGGAGAAAACAAGGCCAAGAAGATGCATTATGTGTGAGCTACTTCAAAGATGGATAATGGAAAATCTCTTTTTTCCATTTTAGTGTTTTGTTTTTCTCTCCTTTTCATTTTATCATATAATCAAAATTTGATTTACAAAAGCTATTTTTATTTTAAAAAAGAAAAATTAATTAATTTCATAAACTAATTATTAAATAAAACTTAATTAATTTAACATCAAATATTAAATTAATTTTAACACATCCATCTTTATATATTTAAATATATATATATATATATATATATAAATTCTCATATTCTATTTAATTCTTATATTAAACACGTAATTATATCTCATATAATTACTAATTTCCTTAATTCTAATTTGAACGTTTCAAATGAACTTATCACGCTATTCTAGAGCTAGTCCGTTATGAACTAGTAGAGGGACCTCGCGGACCTGCAGATCATGGACTCCAACGATCCGAAATTAATTGGCTAAACTCATTAGACCAAATTAATCTTCATTCGTTAACTAATGGGTCACTCCACTAAAGGCCGTGCACTCCCCTCACTGTAGATATATTATGTCCACATGTTTTAACCATAATCAGCAAGTCGACCCTTCACAGGTTGTTCGTAATAATGACTGGGTCAAATATCTGTTTTACCCCCAAGATTACATATTATTCCTCAAGTCCCTACTGATCCTCTAATGAACAACTAGTTTGTGATCCAATCACTAAACCAAACTCTTTAAGCCCAGTGAGAGGGTGTGATCCCTTGTTCAAGACCTAGATTCAGTACTTGAGAAACAACCTTTCTTCTATCTCTAAATCGGGTAGGCATGAACTCCGTCTTGCACCCTATGTTCCCAACTATCTATCCGGTCTTACTCCTGAAATGGGAGTCTTATTGAGCTGGCGCTGTTGAGTTACCCTCAACTATGTAAATCTAAGGGAAATCTCGAATAAACAGGAGTTCATCTTTAGCTCAGAATTAAGATCGAGTTACCTAGGTCATCTAGGTGAAATAGTCAGTCTTAAACAGTAAACAACGTTATAAAGTAAGAGTGACTTATTTCTTGATCCTGATCTTATGCAAACTCATTGCATAGGACGCTCCCACTCCTTATGTCATAACATGTACGAGTTAGAATCACATTGTATGTAGCACTTTACAATTCTTTGTAACAACTACAGAGTAGGTTGCATCCAATGGTGTTACCAGAATAAGGTACCCAATCTCGATCTTAATTTAGAGTAGGCCGCATCCAATGGCATGAACCCCATCTTGCATCCTATGTCCCTAACTATCTATCCGATCTTACCCCTAAAATAGGAGTCTTATTGAGCCGGCAATATTGAGTCAACCCTCAACTATGTAAATCTAAGGGAAATCCCGAATAAACAGGAGTTCATAGTTAGCTCAAAATTAAGATCGAGTTACCTAGGTCATCTAGGTGAAATAGTCAGCCTTAAAAGTAAACAACGTTATAAAGTAATAGTGACTTATTTCTTGGTCCTGATCTTATGCAAACTCATTGCATAGGACGCTCCCACTCCTCATGTCATACATGTACGAGTTAGGATCACATCGTATGTAGCACTTTACAACTCTTTATAACAACTGCAGAGTAGGTCGCATCCAATGGTGTTACCAGAATAAGGTACCCAATCTAATTCATGTATCATAGATCATTTTGACTATTTACTCGAACCCGATCCAGTCTTATGTCTCCACATAAAGTTCAAGTACTCATACAATAGTCATAGGTCTTAGTTTATTGGATTTAGACTTTCATACAATTTTTGAGATCAATAAGAAGTATATTGATTATAGAAAATGTTTATTATTTTATAACCTACGAGTTTTTAGGACATAAAACCCAACAATAAAATGGTTCGATTACCTCAACCTGCATATATTGTAATATATATGTATGTATGTGTATTAGTCACTCCAAATATTGTTGAGTAGGTAAAAGCCTGTTAGTTGACAATCTAGATTATGTTTTATATATTTTAGATTCATTTAATTCAACAAATATGTGTTTGAATATATATATATATATATATATATATATATATATATATATATATATTTATGAAAATATTTTAGGATTCTGTGATCCAACCGTGCAAATTTTGAAAACAACATTTTTATGTTTTCTTTGTATCTAGATTTTTTTTAGAATTATTTTAATGAATATAAAAATGTCAAGAAATATAGTATCTGAATTCATTTCTTAAATATTTAAATATGTATTATGTAATACATTATGGGTAGAATTGGACCAGAGGGCATAATTGACTTTTTAGAGTTTATAAACTATCTGATAAAAAAAAGGCAAAGTTAGAGCCAGAAAACCATACCCTATGACCTGATGAATTCACATTTTATATATTAAAATTTCCACCATTTCTAAAATTTAAGACGGAATTGCAACATTTATATAAGTTTAGGGTCAAATTTCGATGAAATTAAAAAATTTAATATCCAGATTAATACATGGTCAAAATTCCTTTTTCCCAAAATCTATACACCATATCTAAGACAATATCACCTTGTCTCAATATCTAAAGAAAATAATACCTTATACGTTCTTTAGTTTTGGCTTTAGTTTCTATATGGTTCCGTAGTTTGAAAATATTAGACATCTAGTTTTTATGTTTTGAGTTTTGTTTCAATTTAGTCCATAAGTTTTAAAATATTATATTTTTACCCTTGAGAATTGAGTCTTGTTTCAATTTGGTTTCTGAGTTTTAAGATTTTACATTTTAACCTCAGATTTTTATTGAATACTAACTTTCAATCATTGACGTCAAATTCTATTAATTAATTAAAAATAGTTGTGAAATTTTAAATGTGATAAAATAGTGAAATTTAATTAATTATAATTCTTTTAACGATTTTTAATTTATTAATATAAATTAACTCTAAAGATGAAAAATGAGTATTTAGTGCCAAATCGAGGTTAAAAATGTAAATCTTGAAACAATAAGGACCAGATTGGAAAAAAAAACCTTAAATGTCAAGTAAAATTGTAGCATTTTGAATCCTTAAGGACTAATGTGAAACAAAACTTAGAACTCAAGGATTAAATATGTAATATTTTGAAATTCAGAGACTAAATAAAAATTAAACTCAAATCTAGGGACCAAAATGATATTTCTTCCTAAAATAAAGTTCTTTACACTATCCACGTATTTACGGTAGTTATTAATTTAAAAAAAAAAGAAAGAAAGAAAGTAGTTACTAATGCTCTTCATAGTTCATATTTTCCACAAAAAATTAAAAATAAAATATAATATTATATAATATTAAAATAAATATAATATAATATAATATTAAATAAATAAATATTGAAATAAATTAAACACAATATATAAATAAACAACATAAATAAATTATTATTATTTTATTTATTATTATTATTATTTTTTTATTTATATAAATAGTTTATCATTTTTTTTATGTGTGAAAATTTATCCTTTTAAAATAAGGTTTTTATAATTCTTTTTCCACTTTTTTATATATTCATTTTTCTTCTTTTCTCTGAAATATGATGATTATTTGATAGCAAGGGAGATTTTTCAAATGTACCAAGGGTAAGACGATTAAGAAAATGAGCTAAAGCTAGAAAGTGATAACAATGAGAACAAAAGTTTGTCAAATTTTGTTTTTTAATGAGTCATTCATTAAAAAATTGCTAAAAGTTCTATTAATACAACAAATTTCAAAATCAGAAAATTGAAATCGTATAATTTTATTCAACAGTGGTGTTCATCATTTTCAAGCTATTATTCCCACAACTCTCATAATTGTTAGACATAGATTTTCTTCTACATTTATATTAACTACGTATTTGTATCTTTATTTTAATTTTATTACCCTATTGATTTTCATGATAATAATGTAAAAGTAATAATAATTTTAGTTTTGTTCATAATAAATTTAACTTTTTAGTAAAAATTAGGGTGGGAGATTTGGAACATGGACCTCTGGGTCCTTGGTAAATATAGACGTCTCTTTTTGGCCCTTGCTATTATAAAATAACAAAATTTGAAATTTGGTTTTATAATAAATTAATAAAAAAAAATTTACCTTTTTTTTTTTCCTTTAAAAAAAAAAAGCAAACTAACTTTTAATTTTCAAATTTAGTTTACAATCAGATTTTAACAAAATTTAGTTTTTCTTTTTCTAATTAATTCTTTTTTTTTTTTTGCCATGAAATGAATTTTACATGAAATTTGTATTAAATAACATTCTTAATTAAATGATATTTTCAATTATTTGTCCTTTTTTTGGATAATTATAATTATTAATGTAAAGCTGACTGATGTATATTTTTTTTTATTAAACAATATTTTTGTTCTGATTTTAATTATCAAATAAAAAACTGTTGAGAATTTGAGGAGCACAATAAGAACACAAATACCAATAAAATATGATATTAAAATAAATATAATATTATATAATATTAAAATAAATTAAACATAATATATAAATAAACAAAATAAAATAAATTAACAAAATATGAAGTAAGAAATTTCTCTAAAATCTCAACTTTCTCCAATAATGTGTCATTCAAAACCCACCAAATGCCACTACAATTTGACAAGTAGGAGATGGATTACATGGACACTAATAATGTATAAACACATGAACAACACTTTGGGAAATAAGGGCATGACACATCGTCAATGGACACTAAGCATGAGCATCTAATGAGCATCTAATGAGAATCTAACATCATAATATTTATAATAAACACATTTTTTCATTTTTTTAAAAAAAGTTTCCTTTTCCTTTTTTCTCTCATTTATTCCTTCTTTCCCTTCTCATCCTTCCATATTCTTCGTTCAACATTTATGACAACCGCCACATTGGATATAGACTTCACTCAACTCAGTCGTCGGTGACTAGCAGTAGGTGAGTATCGATAATTGTTGGGCAGTGGGCAGTGAAGAAATTTTGATGACCCACGACATGATTGATGCCACACTTTAGTGGTTGGAGCTCTGAAACAAGAGAATTTGAAATGGAAGAAGAAGAAGAAGGGAAGAGGGAGGAAAAAAACAAAAATCAATCATTAAGAAGACAATGGGTGGTCGACTGTGGGCAGTGAGGCCAAAGCATATCTAACGATCCACGACTAGAACGATTGTCGTCACATTAAGCTTTTAGAATAAGAGAGTTTGTTTTTTATTGTAAAAATGAAGACGAGGAAAGGAAGGAGAAATCCAAGGGAATTAGGAGGATTTGAGGAAAATGGAGGAAGGAGGAAAGATAAATTTTAGGGGTATTTGCGGGACGGGTTGAGATGAAACACTTTTTAGACTCAACCCAATTGTTCTGGTTGTAAACTTCTTCAACCCAAATAACCTTATTAAAAAATGAAACCAACCCAATCCAACCTTGAAATACTTGGTTTGAGCTAGTTCAGGTTACTCGGGCCATTGATTTAAAATTTTATTCTAAAAAGAAGTAAAATGTAAATACGTAAAGATCTGATTTATTATTTTCATATATTGAATTAAGATTAACAATTCAATTTCAATTTATATAATGAAAGTTTTCTTTTCAAAGTACTTAGAAACTATTTTTAAGAGTTGTTAGAGAATAAATTATTTAAAACTAATGAAATTAAATAAAACTAAAATCAATATAGGGTTGTTTTTAAATATAGAAAAATAAACCAAAATATTTATAAAATATGTAAAATTTTAGAACTATCAATGATAGACGCTGATAGACTTCTATCAATGTCTATCAGTGATATTGATAGACACTGATAGAAGTCTATTAGTGTGAACCCAGAACCCTAATTTATCTACTTGAGTATGTTCCTTACTGAGACCAGTGTGGTGAGTAGGTAGATGTGGAAACTAGTATGTAATGGTAGAGAAAAGGGTGGAAAATTAGAAGAAAAGAGAAAATTTGGAAGCTTGACTTTTGGGGAAAAACTTGGAAAATTGACTAAGTATAACTTATGTGATGGATGCGTTGGTGGTGGTATGTGGTTGAAGGAAGAAAGTTGAAGTGATGCGTTGGAAGGCTGGATGGCACGAGGGTCGGCGGTGCAAAGGGCATGCGGAAGCAAAGGTAGGCGAGGACACGGGCAAGGCATGTGCTGGAGGGTGGCATGCGTCGATGCACAGCGCCCATGCGTCGAGCACTCATGTGTCGAGTGCCCATGCGTTGAGCACCCATGCCAAGCGCCCATACGTCGAACCAAGTGACCATGCGGCGATGTCGAGCGAGCTAGGCGTCGAGGATGAGCGACCATTCTATGCATTGGTGGTGGCTGGCTCTTACAATGGTTAAGACTTGTGGTGACTAAGTAAGTTGGGTTGCTATGCGTTGATTATAGACTATGCATTGATGACCTACTAGGCGTTGATGGCCTACTATGCATTGAACATCCAAGGGTTGTGGACGCATATAAAGGATGAGCTCATATGGAGGACGTCATCAAACATGTGGCTTCTTGGGAAGAAACCTTAAGCCTTAAGCAAATGAGGTGGTTGCATAAGAGGACATGCAAAATTAAGCCCCATGCGTAGGCTATGTAGGAGAAGGACACCTAAAGTTGCGTTGATTGAACATTACATTGGTAGTATGAGGAAGAAACACTTGAGCATGCAACTAAGTAGAAGATGTCGATCTTGGAGAGTTTTTAGACGCCTATAAATAGAGCCAAGGACTTCTTTTTTCAGATCACAATTCAAAAGACATTTAAGATGAGTGGGAAAGCGGAGTAAACATTACGTTGATAGCAAAATCCATGCGTTGATCATAAAGCTTCAAGGGGGACACAATAAACAGTGAAGTCTGGAAAACAGTATCAAATTAGGACAAAAGTTCTCCCAATATACTCGTGCATTTGGAGTGATTTCAAAGCCACCTGAAAACTTTGCAAGTCTAGTTTTCAGGGTAAGCTGCCGAAGAAAAAGCTCCAAGGGATCGGGCTGAAAAGTGAGAAAAGAACAGAGGAGTCAGGCTGTCGGGTAAGCTTGGGCCAGTATTGAAGATTTTGAGATTCCGGTCAAATCACAAAGAGTTCTGAGCTTAGATTTTAGGATAAGCTTCCTGAGATATTTTAGAACATGTTTATATAAGGAAGTATCTCAAAATAAAGCTTAGAACTATGAGTAATCTAAGTTTTAAATTGAATATGGATTTTAGGGGTGTAAAGGGAGCCCGAGGTAAACAAGGAACTTTTAGAGTGAAAAGTTCCTAAACGATCGAGGTGAGTGACTAAATATTTGACTAAAATATTTACAATTTTTTGAAGAAAGCACTTTTTAAGGAAGATTATTCTCATGCCAGCTAGTTTTATAAAGTAATTTCCAAGCAAACCATGAGTTATGTTTTAAATGCATGCATATATGGAAAGTTTATTGAAAAGCTATTTATATGTGTTAAATACACCCAACATGCGTTAATTCTTTAAAGCCATATTTTTATATGTGTTATACTTTACATGCTTTAAAGAGAAAGTCATTTATGACTAGTTTTACTTAAAACGCGATACTGAAGGACATTTGAGAAGGTATCCGCCCAACTTGATACCGAAGGACATTTGAGAAGGTATTTGACCAACTTGGTACCGAAGGACATTCGAGAAGGTACCTGACCAACTTGATACCAAAGGACATTTGAGAAAGTATCTTAGCAACTCGATACTGAAGAACAAGTTTTGAGAAGGTATCTGAGCAAAAGTACCTAAGATATGACGGTACTTAGTATGGCCACGTGCACGTAGGTAGTTTGAGTCAGAGATTAAGCAAAAGGGTTCTCTCTTGACTAACAATTGGTGTTAGGATTTTAACCACAGTAGGGTTATTCTCAACTGAGAAACAGTTTTAATATTTTTGATAAAAACAGCTTTATATATTTTATGCTTGGAAAATGTTTATACTGTAGTACAAAGTTACTGTAGTAGTTTATATTTCAGTTTAATCTCTTTATTGAGACTTTTGCATGAGAATCAGTTATCTTTCTTAAGTCACTCAGTGGGCTAGCAAGCTCACCCCGTTTTCAAATGTTTTCCTTTCCCTCAGGTAGCGATCAAATCCTCAAGAGATAGCTCTGCATCTGCTCGGCCACTAAAGGATAAAGATATTGTAACCTGTCTGTTTAGGTGGTTACTGTAGATATTGTACACATGTTACAGTTATTCATATACGGACTAGGGTTTTGGGCTTTGGACTTATGAATCTAGTGTTGTAATTACTCTAAACATATTATAATAAATTTTTGGCCTACAAGGCTTTCTGTTGTATATGAGTTATATCTTGGTACCAGAGTTGTTTCGCAAGAGTTATTAGGCAGTAAGTGTCAACAAAATGGTTGATAACTGCTGTCAGTCACGCCCTTTCTCAAGCTCAGAGGGTAGTTTGGGGCGGGGTGTGACAATTAGTGTCTATCATTGATAATTCGAAAATTTTGTTATATCTTGTAAATATTTTCAATAGTTTTACCATTTGAAATAATTTCTCATCAATATATGTATAAATAATTTTATTATAAGTAAAAAATATATATTTTCAAGTTATAATAAATTCAAGTTGGTTTGGATTGAATTGGGTTATATTAGGTGAACCCGTGAACCAACTCATTCCATAAAATCTTCATTTATTTGAACCCAACCCAATGCAAATGAGTTGATAACGCAACTCAAACCGCATAGGTTAGGCTGGGTTGATCCACGTTTTCGGTCATTGAGTTTTTTGAACATCCCTAAAAAAAATGAAAAAAATAAACATAAAAAAGTCATCAATGGTCGTTGGTCATAGATGATTGACAAATAGTCACTAGTGTTTGGCTGGTGGCAATTATCGATAATCACACAACCGGTGATTAGTGGAAGTCAGTCGCTGACTTTCAATGATCTTTGTCGACGATCAGCTAATAGTGGTCGTCACCAATGGTTATGATAGTCCGCTAACAATGGTTATCACCATAGGAGGGTTTTTTTTTGGTCAAATCCATGGCATTTCATTAAAAACCTTTATTTATCCCAAACATTTTATTCCAAATACGCAACACATGTGCCCAACACAAGTATCTTCAAATTCACATTAGAAAATTTTCTTAGTTAGAAGATATGGAAAATATTAATTTTGATATTGAACTTATTAGATTGTATTAATTTGAATCATAAGCATTCAATATTTCATCAATTTTGACCTTAAACTTATATAAGGGATGCTATTTTAATCATCAATTCAATTTTCACTAATTTTCCTATTGATTTTTTTTTAAATGTTACATATTTGAATGTACAGAGATTAAATCGTTACAAACGAAAATTCAGGCACTAAATTGTTACTTCTAGGAAAAGAACTAGGAGTGATTTTTAATCTATTATTATATAATCAATTAAACACTTTTCCTTAATTAATTCCTTTTTTTTTTTTTTTAAGGAACTTGTTTCCTCACGAGTTTCCCCCATCTCCATCATCTATTTAAATCAACTTCATTCATCACAAAATTAACACACAATTTCTTTCTTAATCCTAATAATATCTCCATCGCAATTACAACTCCTTTCCACTACCGTTGGACTTGTAACTAAAATGTCTTCAATTTCCTACGCAGAATTTGAATCTCCATCGGTAGACCCTGAGCCAAAACGTGATGTCATTCTTAAATTTTATGAGAATGAGAATTTGAACTTTTTCAAATTTATCGAAGAACTTGAAGTTCAGATTGCTCGATTTGAGTATACGCGTTGGTTTGATGAACATTATCTACTTCAACAACAAGAACAAGAAGAATATCAAGAAGAAGATGGATATGAAGAACACTTCCCTGAAGAAAGCTCCGACGAGAACAAGAATCAGAATTTGAATTTGAATTTTTTCAAATTTATCAAAGAACTTGAAGTTCAGATTGCTCGATTCGAGTATAAGCGTTGGTTTGATGAACATTATCTACTTCAACAACAAGAACAAGAAGAATATCAAGAAGAAGATGGATATGAAGAACACTTCCCTGAAGAAAGCTCCGACGAGAACAAGAATCAGAATTTGAATTTGAATTTTTTCAAATTTATCAAAGAACTTGAAGTTCAGATTGCTCGATTCGAGTATAAGCGTTGGTTTGATGAACATTATCTACTTCAACAACAAGAACAAGAAGAATATCAAGAAGAAGATGGATATGAAGAACACTTCCCTGAAGAAAGCTCCGACGAGAACAAGAATCAGAATTTGAATTTGAATTTTTTCAAATTTATCAAAGAACTTGAAGTTCAGATTGCTCGATTCGAGTATAAGCGTTGGTTTGATGAACATTATCTACTTCAACAACAAGAACAAGAAGAATATCAAGAAGAAGATGGATATGAAGAACACTTCCCTGAAGAAAGCTCCGACGAGAACAAGAATCAGAATTTGAATTTGAATTTTTTCAAATTTATCAAAGAACTTGAAGTTCAGAATGCTCGGTTTGAGAGTAGGCTTTGGTTTGATGAACATTATCGAGTTCAACAACAAGAACAACCAGAATATAGGGAAGAAGATGAATATGAAGAACAATTTTCTAAAGAAAGCTCTGCCAATTGTTGAACTTTTTTTTTTCCTCTTCTTATTCTCTGTTTTTTTTTTTCCTTTTTTCTTTTTTCAATTTGATTTTGGATTCATCTTTCTTTTTTTACCAATTAGTTGTGTATTTTGTCCCTACTTAATAATTCATCAATATATTGGATCATGTTTTAATTTTAAATTTTAAATTTTATTCCATGGACGATGGTAAACTTAAATATATGTGGTCCTATATTTGATTTTTTACTAATTTGATCCCTACTAATTTTTTAACAATAATTAAAGTACATATCTCTCTGAATCAAATATGCTACCAGTATATGTTTTTGTACATATATGTTTTATGTTAAGTTCTATTGTTGTTTTTACTAAAAGCCTATTACTTTGTAATTAAATGCAATACATCAACAATATGTGAGAGTATTTTTGTACAATTGGAGAGTATGTGAATGAACCTCCAACCTCTAAGGACAGAGTGCATGTCAATACTATTAAGTCGAGCTCACACCGACGAGAATGAATATTTCAATGATTAATTCTATGTCTTTTTTTAATTAAAAATATAATGATGTAAAGAAGTATTTGAATTATGCTAGGATAGCAAATTTGTTACTAAATGAAATTTGAATTTACTTTTTCTACCCAATTATATTTGCCATTAGTTTAATAATACCAAATAACATCACAAAATAATTTACTAAGTTTTAAAATAGGTTTGGAATATACTTTCAAGTATATTTTAATATCTTTTTATAAAAATGTTTGAATAGATTTTTTGAAAAATATTTTTTTTCTCAAGTGAATCTAAACGGATCCTAGATTTTTTTTTTTCATCAAACCAATCCAAACAGACCCTAAATCTGAGTCCGAGAGTTGTATTTGGCTATGTGACTTTACATATGTTTTCATTCAATGAGCTTTTATTATCTTTTTGTCCTCAGTGGCTTAATAAAATGTGATTATGTTTTGTTTTAAAAAATCAAAATTAAAAATTAAGTTATTACATTATAAAATTGACACTTAACTTTAATAATATTTTTTTACATAGAGATTAAATATGTTTATCAATTTTAAAATACAATTACTGATCATTAGTTACTAAAGTTTAAGATTTAAATTATTATAATTAATTCTCTCTGGTTTAATTTTCTTCTTAAAGTTGTAAAAGATGCACCCATTATATTAAAATATAATTTTATATTATTAAAAAGGTATTAATTCTATTTTGACATTTTATAAGTAATTATTTAAATTTAGTTTTTTTTTTATAGAAATTAGTTTTTTTTAAAAAAAAATATAGATATTAATTACATATCTTGGGCTAGAAAAAATAAAAACGAAAATAATTTACCTATCTAAACATAAGGATTAGTTATTTCAAATCTTTAAATATTAAATGCTCGTTTGTAATAATTTTATTTTTTTTGTTTTTTTTTAAATTAAGTCTATGGATACTATTTCTATCTCTAAATTTCTTCCTTTATTATCTACTTTTCACCAATTGTTTAAAAAATCAAGCCAAATTTTGAGAACTAAAAAAAGTTGTTTATGTTGTTAGAATTTGGCTAAGAATTCAACATTGTACTTAAAAAGATGCAAATCGTTATAAAAAATGTAGAAAAAATAGGCTTAATAAAAAACAAAAATAAAATGGTTACCAAATTGGACATAAAATTTGTTATATTTCATGTCTCTATTGTCAAAGATGAACATAGTTGTCGTGACATAAAATGGTTTGATTATTTCAACCTGTATATATTCTAATATATATGTATGTATGTGTATTAGTCACTCCAAATATTGTTGCGTGAGTATGAGCCTGGTAGTTGGCAATCTAGATTATGTTTTATGTATTTTAGATTCATTTAATTCAACTGTATTTGAGAATATATAGAGAGAGAAAAAGAGAGAGATAGATATATAGATATATATATTTATGAAAATATTTTAGGATTCTAGTGTAAATTCTAAAAACAACAGTTTTATGTTTTCTTTGTATCTAGATTTTGGATAGAATTATTTTAATTGAAAATAAAAATATTAAGAAATATAATATATCTTATTGTAAACTGAATTCATTTCTTAAAAGTTTAAATATGTATTATGTAATGCATTATAGGTAAATTTGGACCAGAGGGCATAATTGACTTTTTAGAGTTTATAAACTATCCAATAAAAAAATGGAAAAATTCGAGCCAGAAAACCATACCCTATGACCCGATTAATTCATATTTTATACATTAAAATTTCAACCATTTCTAAAATTTAAGACAAAATTGTAACATTTATATAAGTTTAGGGTCAAATTTCGATGAAATTAAAAATTAATATCCAAATTGATATATGATAACGGGCAGAAATGCACGTTATTACAGCATAAAGTTATAAAACAATGCAGGATTGCGACAGTAAAAATATATATATTGTGTCCAAAAGCATTAAGTTTGCAACATTGCGATCGCATGCGTCCATCGCATTAAAACAACTAACTTATATATTTTATGCAGAAAAATGCATTGACGCAAGGCGGAAATGCAATCCAAAGAAATTAACGTCCAAGCGCATTAAGAGATTGCGACCGCAAGGCTGTGTGATCATTTACGCTCATGAAAATCTGCTCAAGAAGGTGGCCACATAGAGCTGGTGCATCAAGGTGGGCGAATCTGGATGAAAGCTTAATAAATCACGATGGAACAGAAAGCTGATGACGGTCGATTCCGAATTAAGTTGACGAGTCGTTCATGACATACTGTAGCAAGTACACTCAACTTTTCGGTGACAAATATTCGGCGCATCAGTCAAAGAATTAATGACATCCCATCAGTGCAATCATTCAAGAGAAAAAGTTCTTCACCCTGAAGCTCTATAAATACCGAAGGTCACCTTCGTTGAAGGAGTTCGCCCAGTTAGAGAGTTCATCATATAGACGATAGCTAGCCTTGTTCTTACTTTTCTTATACTTAGAATGTGGAATCGAGAAGAGGGAAAGGATGTCGGAAGATCATCCTAGTCAGCTCGAGAGAGTGCCAGGGAGCATGGAAAACACAGAGAGGGCCAACTCTTGCGAGAGCAAGAATATCTTTTGAGTAGAGTAGAGAAGAACAGTGTAAAAGCCTTGGGAAGCAAGAAATTGCTACCAGGCTCTTTATCCTTATTTCACATTGTCATTTTGTACTTCGATTTCCTATATATAGAATGGAACTTGCATTTCTACATCTGTTCCTCTCTTTATATTACGCATGAGTAACTAAACTTGTGAATGGGTTGAGAAGTACTTAGTTAACATGACCTAGGATCTTCATTGCATGCAATCATCTTGTATTATGTTGCACCCATCAATCTTTAGAGCTACTTGAGAGAGAGTCTAAAGAAAGAACCTAAGACTTGAGAGAGCTAAGTTAGAATTTAGACTCGAGAGAGCAAGATTAGATCTGCATAAGCTAGAGATAGCGACTTAGAGATAAGCTCTATTTGCCAACATGCATCGCATGCACCCTAGAGATAGGTTATAGTAGTATGCGGTCATCTTGTGTATGTGTGTGTCATTTGTCATCGCATAGACAAGAATAGAGGCTTAAATGTAGGTTCTATAGACACCAACACATACATCGCATGCGTTCTACAACTAGAAGTCGTAGCATTTGCATTGAGAGATGACTTGCTGTTGTATGTATGTAGCATGATTGCATAACATGAATGCAATCCTAGGAAATGTAGCTAAATCCCTTTTTAACCCGTTCCCCTACATACTCATTGCATTTTTCGTGTTATTAACTCTTTTCTCAAATCTGCTGCATAGTTTTTATACCTTAACCAACCAACCAACCAACGCATTGTTTATTTGCCACCGTAAAGAGATCTAAAATTACCATCGTATATTGTTTTCTTAGTCCCTGTGTTCGACCCTGGGCTTACCAGGCAACTCAGTAGGGTTTATACTTGGGTCTTGCTGAGAAAACTTGCATGCATAACACATATTCCACCATCGCATTCTACTCCATTATTTCATCGCATATAAAATAACGCATCAAGTTTTTGGCGCTATTGTCGGGGACTTCAGCAATACATTGTGCTAACGGTATTTTTTTTTATTTACTTTGCAGCTTTCAATCCCTGGCAAATTACGGCCCAGAGATTGAAAGAACGTTCTGACAAAGATTGAGAAACAACCACCAACAATAACAAGATAGAACTCCAATAATGGCGGGACAACCGGAAGAGAGGGTCGTAAACGCAAATAATATAATGGCCAAGCCTATCCTCCTGGTGAATGACCTCAATAGACCCATTTGGGACTATACGTTTCCCAACCTATATGATTTCTCCCCAGGAATCATGAGGCCAACTCTGGACGGATTGAGGTTTGATAGGAAACCGATTATGTTGCAGATGATTCAAACGATCGGACAGTTTGGTAGAAGGCGTGGTGAGGATCCGCATGCCCATCTCCGGAGTCTTATTGAAATCTGCAACATTTTTGTGTTCCCAAATATCTCTGCTGAGGAGGTTTGACTAACATTGTTCCCATTTTCCTTATGCGATCAAGCAAGGAAATGGGTTTATTCTCTCGAACCAGGGGAGATAACATCGTGGGAACAAGTGGTGGAAAAGTTCATGAAGAAATATTTCCTTCCAACAGAGAACGCAAGAAGGAGGAAGTTAATTATGAATTTTGAACAAAAAATTGACGAATCGCTCAGTGATGCTTGGGTGAGGTTTAAGAGATTAGT
The DNA here is from genome assembly GCF_027475165.1 of Benincasa hispida. Lineage (NCBI taxonomy): Eukaryota > Viridiplantae > Streptophyta > Magnoliopsida > Cucurbitales > Cucurbitaceae > Benincasa > Benincasa hispida. Next base: position 18,724,187 of record NC_143488.1, read on the forward strand.
GCAAGATTTTCCACACAATAGCTTACTTGACTGTCTTTAAATGGAAATCTTTTATCATGGTTTGAACCCTGCATCGCAGGCGGCTGCCAATGCGGCAGCCGCTGGTGGTCTGCTCGATAAGACATATGGAAAGGCGAAAAATATACTTGATCGCATTTCAAAAAATCATGACAACTGGAGAGAAAGCAATCCACGATTGAGGATCAAAGACAGTGACGTGAACAATGGGGCCATTGCATCTCTACAAACTCAAATGAACGCGATGATGAGTTTGATACAAGGCATCGCAATTAATATCATGGAACGCAAAAAGGGCAGGTCAACGCAATTGCTCAAACGACCACGGGTTGTGTCATCTATGGAGAAACATATTCGATTGAAGAATGCCTAAGGAATCTGTAGTTCATAAAGAATAACCCTTTCTTTAATACGTACAACCCCAAATGGAGAAACCATCCTAACTTCGTGTGAAAAAATCAATAACACAATTTTCAACCAATGGCGCAAAAGGAAGGGCCAGTAGGATTTTTCCCGCGAACAAACGGTCAACCGCATAACCAAGCCAACAGTTCGTAGGCGCCACAATTTTCATCCTTGGAGAGTTTGCTGAAGCAATATATTGAAAAGAATGAAACAATGCTTCAGAATCAAGCGACGTCCATCCGCAATCTTGAAATTCAGATGGGACAGATTGCGGGCGAACTCAAAAATAGACCACAAGAAGCATTGTCGAGCTCAACTGAGCTCCCTCGCAACTCTGAGGGTATAGGAAAGGAATAATGCCTAGTAGTCTCTTTGCTAAGCGAAAAAACGATAGCGGAAGTAGGGGAGGAACCCATCATGACCAACTCGAATGAGGTGAAGACCAAGAACCCATTGACACATGATGTAGAGGAGCCTGAGAAGATGAACCCAGAAGTTATGTCCATCGTCAAGCCTCTAGAACACAAGATAGAAGAAGTACAGCTACCACCATTCCCGCAAAAATTGAAAAAGAAACAGAATGATGAAGGTAAGATCGCTACAGAGGCAGTAACGCACAATACTGTGATCCTACAAAAAATGTGCGACCTAGGAAGCTTCACGTTACCATGCTCAATTGGAGGGGTCTACATTGGTCAAGCACTATGCAATCTTGGGGCGAGTATAAACTTAATGCCGCTATCAATCTTCAAACGATTGAATATGGACAAACTCATGCCCACGACAGAGACTCTTCTACTTGCGAACAGATCCCGAATACAACTCGAGGGAGAGTTGAAAGATGCCGCAATCTCAATTGACAAATTCATCTTGCTGGCAAATTTCATCATTCTAGATTATAAAGCGGACGAAGATGCGCCTATCATATTAGGACGACCATTCCTCTCAACCGATCGTGTTCAAATTGATGTGCACAAGGGGGAGATTGTAATGAACGTCAATGGGGAAAAGCACCAGATTAAGGAAATCAAGATCCCAGAAGACCGAGAAAAGAAGAGAAAGCCGCCTTGGACGTAAAAAACACAAGATTGAAATAAGCAGTCCCTGTATTACTATGCGACTCAAATTCATCAGGGACGCAATCTTTTCGAAATATCTTTTTTCCTACCAATGATTCATGAACTTTCGTTACCTTGCTTTTATTTGTTATCGTATATTTTTCTTTTTATATATATAAAAAAACAAAAAGGCGATCGTGGTGAACGATCGTGGTAAATAATTTTGTTCTCTGTTTTTATTTGACCCTCTCAATGTTTTCTTTGCAACGATCGTGATGAACGATTGCGGAGGCACTACACGAAAGACGCAACTAGCTTATTCTGCCACCGCAATCGAAGAGAGCAGTTTGCTGCAAAGAAGGATGCGTTCACAAATAATGCGGGCGACAGAGCAAATTTGAGGGTTGTATCTTTCCTTGACTTTATTTATTCCAAATTTTGTTCTATCACATATCATTTTAACTTTGATAATTTTATTATCACATCCTCTTTAGTCGGTGCAATCATTACACATCGATTAATTTAGTAAGTCACTGCATTATTTTTCTTTGTCAATTATGATTTCAATGATGAAACGTATGCCTCTATTTTTTTCATATATACTAGAGTCAACTTAATTTTAGGACAGTCAACTCATGAAATATTTCTAGAAGTTAGTGGTTTGCAAGCTTTCTTTCAAACTGACTTTGTACGAAACTTTCTAAGAGCATCGCATGGCTTCTTTCAATCTTTCAGCAATGGGGACATTGCTGCGTTTAAATTTGGGGGTGCGGTATTCATTTTCAATCTTGCTATTTTTAGGCATTACAATATATATATATATATATATATATATATATATATATATATTAAATTATAACGTTGTTATCGGATCACACTCATAGTTGGATGTCCGCATGACACACATGGGAGCAAGCTAAAATGAAGGTAGGAATCGTGACCAACGCATAAATAAGTGATCGCAACTCCGCTGCTAAATAGGCATGAGTTTAGACTGAGAAAAAGCACCTTGCTCGTAGTTGGATGTCCGCATTGTTGGGGTTGATGCCTAAAGTCTCGTGTCCTGTAGTTTATAAACAGTATATACAAACACCTGTATAAGCATTGTTGAGGTTGATGCCTAAAGTCTGCGTTTTTGGGCATAAATAATTGTATTCAAAATGTTTGAAGTCTTGAGTCGTTCGTCGAAGTTATGGGCAAAGGTTGCGGCTCTTCGAGGAAGGAGATGATCTAGTGTTGATCGCATCGTGCAGAAGACGTTCTATGCGATCGTTGTCCATCGCATCGTGAAGATGAGAACTATGCGATCGCGGTTGAATACATCGATTGAACGATGGGGTATGCGATCAAGAGTTGATCATATCGGGTTGACAATCGGGCATGCAATCGTTGAGTATCGTTTAATGCGCGTGCGAGCTAGACGATCGTTTAGGTCAGCAAGTTTTATCGCTTAGTAACTGACTAAAAGATCGCTTAGTAACTGACTAAACGATCGCTTAGCATGTAAGGTAAATCGTTTACAAAGTTGTACGCATTGGTTAGACGATCAGACACTCACGTATCGTTTAAAGCGCGTTAGACGATCATTTAGGTCAGCAAGCTTCATCACTTAGTAACTGACTAAACGATCGCTTAGTACTTGAAGGTAAATCGTTTACCTATCGTCGTACTACACGATCATTTGGACGATCAGGCTTCGCAGTCTCATCATCGTCTATGCGATCGTTTGCTTATGTTCCTATCATCTAGTGCACGCTGAACGATCATCTACCTGCTGGAGTTTGCTACATGATGAAGACCTTCTGGCGATTCAAGACCCGGTTCGCCTGTGAACCGGTTTGCTCGATGAAAAATGTAATAGATAGGGTTTTCATTCCAGTTTTTTAGTTTAAAGGCTCATCCCGATCCATTAACCTCTTTGTTTAATACATGTGATGTATGTTTTATATGTCATATGGTATGCACATATAGTTAATCCCACCTTAGGTTATGCATTGATCATGCATCATCTCTTTATTGTAATTGTTATAATTTAGAGAAGCATGATTTTTACTTACGTAAGAGTATGCTCATGTATCATATAATATAAGAGTTATATTTATGCATGCATAAAAAGCATTGACATGCATCATCTTTATATTATGATTGTTATAGTATAAGGGTGAATGATAGCATGTTTAATTGGTTATTACGCGTTATATAAAAGTTATATAGTAATGACCGGACATTGCATGAAGCATGACACATAGGTTATTTTATAATTGTTATAAGCCTCGTTATGCACAATGTTTTTTAGTTTTTTATTTTTAAGAGTTAAAGAGAAATTAGAACTAAAAGAAATAAGAAAGACATGCATGCTCACTTAGGTTTAATTCATGGTTTTAAAATGTTTAAAACTTGGATCACATAGACCTAAGATCACGGTTATAATATGATTTGTAACCCTAAGGCTTTAATCTTTTAATTAGTTTAATAGGATTAAATTGGCTAATAAAAGGTTAAAGTGTAACAAATTTATCTATAAGGGACCTTTTGTCTAAGATGGGTTCTATCTAGGCTGGGGTATTTAAGTTGACGGAAACGTAACACCCCTACTTGGGAGCTTACCTGGAAAGGTGAATTAGATAGATTTGATGCATGCATGCAAGTTAAGGACAGTCCATTAAAGTGTTTAAATGTGACTACTTGAACTTGTTTATATTTCATAAACAACGTTGTTTATAAGCAGGCTTTAAAAGACCACTTAGACTAAAATCAGTAGTCGGATTGTCTAGGTTAATGAATCCTTAGGTAGAACATTCAATGGGAGGTACTTGAGGCATAAGATGCTTCACTTAAACCTTTCACTTTTCTCCTAAAGTCCACACCGTGAGATCTATCCTCGGCCTCACGGTGCCTTTGGCGTGTCCCTCCGACGGATGGTGTTTGGATAGGTCAATATCAAGATGGATGTAGAGAATCTTCATTGTAAGTAGGAGCGGGAAGTGTGACAGCATATCCCTCGATCTCCCTTTGTTAGGTTGAATAAAGTTACTGTGCATTGCCTCGAGGCACCCTGGGAGTGTCCCCCTAAAGGATGGCAGTTTTGCGCATTTCTTTATTTGAGCTCCTGTAAGAGGATAAGCTAACTTAGTTTCTTGTCCTAATCTATCTTTTCCCTACGGTAAGCGCATTAGGGCAGGACTCTGGCACCGAAAACGAGGGGTTACACTTACACAGAATAGTTAAAGGTTAGCGATTCTGGACCGAAAATTGGTGGCTGTTAGGTTTAGTTCCAAGAGTTGGTTCTGCCTAATGATTGAGAAAGTCTCATCCAGTGAAGAGGCAACTGATCACCCCACTGGTGGCATTTGTCCTGACTCACTAGGGCATCATTGCAAAATAGAAGTCTATAACTTAGGGTACTTGAAACTGTTTTACAAAAATAATTGGTTTAAAAGTGGTTTAGCAAAATCTAATCAAGATTTGTTCGTATTTTCAGCAACTTTTTCAAATGGCTACAACCATCTTATCATTGTTAAACGCCAAAAAATTAACTGGCGACAATTTTTCAACATGAAAACACATGATCAAGACGATCCTAATCATCAAGGATCTCATGTTCGCTCTCATGGAGGCTTGTCCTCCTATTCCAGCTCCAAATGCCGCTCGAAATGTTTGGGAGTCATACGAGCGATGGACAAGGGCGAATGAGAAGGCCTGAGCCTATATCTTGGTAAGTCTTTCTGACGTCTTAGCCAAGAAGCATGAGCCTATGGTCTCAGCCTGTGAAATCATGAAGTCCCTATGGGGGATGTTTGGACAACCGTCTGAACAGCTTATGCATGAGGCTCTTAAATACATATTCAACTCCAAAATGCAAGAAAGCACCTCTGTTCGTGAACATGTGCTAAACATGATAGTCCATTTCAATGTGGCGTAGTTGAATGGGTCTACCATCGATGAGGGCAGCTAGGTTAGCATAATCTTGCATTCTTTGCTAGAGAGCTTCTTGCACTTTGTTAGCAATGTGATTCTTAACAAAGTGAAATATAACCTTACAACTCTCCTCAACAAGTTGCAGACATACCAATCTTTATTGAAAAGTAAGGAGAGGCAGAAGAGTGAGGCAAATGTTGCTTCATCCACAAGGACGTTCCATAGAGGTTCGACCTCAGGAACGAAGTTTGCACCTTCTTGTGAACCCCGAATCCCAATTTAACACTTAAGTGTGTTTTTTATTTAAATTGTCTTAATTTTCCACTTAATTGTGTGTCTCTATTTAAATTTGTATAAATAAGTTGAGTAGGTTGATGAGAAAGTTAGTGTGAAATAGTGAAGAAGGAATGGAGATTTGAAAAGAAAAATATGGACATTGAGTTTGGTAAATTTGGGAAAAGTTGGCTAAGTATGGAAAATTTATGTGAAATGCGTGTTGTGCACAAAGCACTAGAAGGCAAGTGACTAGTGGCACAATCGATTAGAAATTGCATGGAGACAAACAATGTTCGTAGTAGCTAAGAGCGAGATTTTGAGCTAGAAAGTTGGAGAGAACGAGAGTAGAGAGAGTGAGATTTTGAGCCAAAAAGTTGGAGAGAGCGAGAGTTTAAGCGAGAAAGTTGGAGAAAGCAAGAGTAGAAAGAGCGAGATTATGAACGAGAAAGTGGGAGAGAACAACACCACCAAGAGTGGAGAGAGCGAGAGCAGCCTGTGCGTCAGCCATGCCTTGTCCGGTGCTGCATTCGAACGTCACGCCCATGCCTCGCCTATGCATTGAACAGCCGAGCAAGATTCTGGGAGATGTATTTCGATGCGTTGGGGCGGATTATGTATTTAAAAACCCTAATTTGAATACAAACAAAGCTTGAAGACGTAAGGGCAAACGTCAATTAAAATCTAAGTGTCCGATTAAGAGAAATTCTTAAACCCTAAGAAATTATGTTGGATGCGTTTGGGAAGAACACATTGAACCAAGGTGAAGTCAGCTTACGTTGATAAAGGGAGGATTAAGCATTTAGCCATGCATCCAAGTAGGTGCTGTCAATCCCACGAGAAATTTGAACGCCTATAAATAGGGAGTTGGTATTTCATTTTCAAATCACACAAAAATCATAAATTTCGTAGAGAAAGTAGTGGGCAGTAAGGGTTCAGAGGAATGTGTCAATTTTGGACGAGGAGATCTTCCAATCTACTCGTGCGTTTGGAGTGATTTCAAAGCCATTTGAAAGCTCTGAAAGTCTAGTTTTCAGAGTAGGGCTGCTAGAGGAAAAAACTCAAAGGAACTGGGCTGGAGGTTGAGAATAAGACAAAAGGGTCAGACTGTCGAATCAATCTAGGCCAGTCTTGAATATTTTGAGATTCCGGCCAAACAACGAGAAATTCTGAGCTGAAAGTTTAGGGTAATATTCGTAAGACATTTTAGAATAAGTTTATAGAAGGAAGTATTTCCAAATAAAGTTCGGAACTATGAGTAATCTAAGTTGAAATTTGGATCTAGATGCTAGGGGTGAAAAAGGGACCCGAAGAGCTACTAGAGTGAAAAGTTCCTAAGAATTTGAGGTGAGTGGCTAAAATGTTTTCGAACTAAAACGTTTTTAAACTGTTTTGATTACAACATTTACAGAAAGCATGTTTGCGAAAATAATTCTCATGCCTACTAGTTTTATAAAGTGGTTTCCAAGCAAGATCTGAATTGTGTTGTGAACGCATGCCTATCGTTGAAAAACTATTTACATATGTTGATTTTATCCAGCATGCGTTACCATCTTTACAGCCATGTTGTATATGTGTTATACTGTACATGCTTTAAAGACAAAAGTTGTTTATAAATAGTTTCTGTAAAATGCGATGCCGAAGTACAAGGAGAAGGCATCCACCCAACTAGATACTGAAGTACAAGGAGAAGGTATCTATTGGTACTGAAGTACGTTTGAGAAGGTACCAAGCCAACGAGATATTGAAGTACGTTGGAGAAGGTATCCTAGTAGCTCGATACTGAAGTACAAGGAGAAGGTATCTGAGCAGTAGTACCTAATATGGCCACAGGTGAATAAAGTCAGAGATTGAGCAAAAGGGTTCTCTCTGGACTAGTAGTTGGTGTTGGGATTATTTTACCAGTTATACAATATTTTGATTTGAGAAATGATTTTAATGTTTTATGTTTAAAAACAACTTTATATAATTTATGCTTGGAAAATATTTATGCTGCAAAAGTTTATATTTCAGATAAAACTATTTTCTGAAATTATGCATGAGAATTTACTATGTTTTCTCAATCACTCACTGGGCATAAGCTCACCCCATTTTCAAATGTTTTTGTTCCCCCCCTCCCCCCCACAAGTAGCGGTCAAATTCTCTAAAAACAACTCAGTATCTGCTCTGCCACTAAAGGACCAAAAGACTTGTAACCGTTTGCTAGGTGATTACTGTTAATATTGTACACATGTTACTATTGTTCATATAGGGACTAGGGTTTGTGGGTTTTGGGACTTGTAAATCTAATGTTCTAAATACTCTAAACATATTAAGTTTCTATGTTAACAAATTGTGGGCCTACAGCCGTCTCATTGCATATAATTTGTATTTGGTATCAGAGTTATTCTGCAAGAGTTTTTAGTCAGTAAGTGTCAGCTTAAGGGTTGATAACTGCTGCAATCACGCCCTTCTCTAGGCTAAGAGGGTGATCTGGGGTGGGGTGTGACACTTCTACTTCTAACTTTGCAAAGGGGAAAAAGAAGAAGGGTGGTATGGGAAAAGGGAAGGCACCTGCTAACCCACCGCCTGTCGCCTCGATGAGGCGTCCACCAATTGCTAAGGGAAAATGTTTCCATTGCAACCAAGATGGACATTGGAAGAGGAACTGTCCTCGGTATTTGAAGGAGAAGAAAGCAGCCAAATCTAAGGCCAAGGCGGATAAAGGTAAATGTGATTTACTAGTGCTTGAAACTTGTTCAAAGGAGAATGATTATTCTGCCTGGATAATTAATTCAGGCGCCACTAACCATGTTTGTTCTTCTTTTCAGGGGATTAGATCTTGGCGGCAGCTGAAGGCTGGTGAGATGACATGCGAGTAGGTACCAGGCACGTCGTCTTAGCTGTGGCAGTGGGAGGACTCCAGTTAACTTTATAGAATAGGTTTCTAATTTTAAATGATGCATATATTGTTCCTGAACTAAAAAGGAACCTTATTTCTGTAAAGTGTTTATTGCAATGTAAATACACTGTTTTTTTCAATTTGAGTAAAGTGTTTATTCATAAAGATGGTGTCTTTATTTGCACAACAAATCTGGAATCAAATTTATATGTGCTAAGGTCGTTAGCCATTAATTCCTTCTATAATACTGAAATGTTCAGAACTGTTGTAACTCAATCAAAACATCAACGAATTTCTCCAAACGAAAATGTCCAACTTTGGCATCTATATTTAGGGCACATAAATCTCAATAGGATTGAGAGATTGGTAAAGAATGGACTTCTAAGTGAGTTAGAAGAAAATTCTTTACTCGTGTGCGAATCGTGCCTTGAGGGTAAGATAACTAAACGACCTTTTACTGGAAAAGGTTTTAGAGCCAAAGAGCCTCTTGAGTTAGTTTATTCTGACCTTTGTGGTCCTATGAATATGCTAGGTGGCTATAAGTATTTTATCAGTTTTACTGATGATTACTCCAGGTACGGATATGTTTATCTTTTGCAATGGAAATCTGAATCCTTTGAAAAGTTCAAAGAGTTCAAGGCTGAAGTTGAAAACGCATTAGATAGACGGATCAAAACACTTTGATTAGATCGAGGTAGAGAGTTTTTGGACTCCGCATTCCAGGATTATTTAATAGAACATGGAATCTTTTCCCAACTCTCAGTATTGGGTACACCTCAGCAAAATGGTGTAGCGAAGAGGAGAAATAAGACCTTGTTAGACATGGTTCGTTCGATGATGAGTTACGCTTCCTTACCTGACTCGTTTTGGGGTTTCGCAGTGGAGACTGCGGTGTACATACTCAACTGTGTTCCCTCCAAGAGTGTTGCGAGAACACCTCTGGTATTGTGGAACGGGCATAAAGCTAGTTTACGTCATTTTCGCATTTGGAGTTGCCCTGCACATGTACTTGAGGCTAATCCCAAGAAATTGGAACCATGGTCGAGGTTATGTCTCTTTGTAGGCTACCCCAAAGTACACGAGAGGGTTGTTTTTATGATCCAGTGGAAAATAGGGTGTTTGTTTCAACAAACGCTACTTTCTTGGAGGAAGATCATATAAGGGAGCACAGTCCACAAAGCAAAGTCATGTTGCGTGAGCTTTCCAATGAAACTACTAAAACTTAAACAATAGTTGTTGAAAAGCCTGCTACATCAACAAGAGTTGTTAATGGGAATTCATCCAGTAGGTCGGTTCCACCTCAAGAGTTGAGGGAACCTCGACGTAGTGGGAGGGTTGCGAACCCACCCGTTCGCTATCTGGGTTTCACAGAAATCCTTATTATGGTAGCAGATGGCGACAATGAGGATCCGTTGTCTTATCAGAAGGCAATGAAGGATGTTGACCAGGATGAATGGGTCAAGGCCATGGATCTCGAGATGGAGTCGATGTACTTCAACTCAGTATGGGATCTTGTAGATTCGCCTGATGGGGTTTGCCCTATATGTTGTAAATGGATCTACAAGCGCAAATGGGGTATTGATGGGAAGGTACAAACGTTCAAGGCTCGACATGTGGCAAAGGGTTATACCCAAGTTGAGGGAGTCGACTATGAGGAGACTTTCTCGCCTGTTGCCATGTTAAAGCCGATCTGCATCCTCCTGTCCATTGCAGCTTATTATAATTATGAGATCTGGCAGATGGACGTCAAGACGACTTTTCTGAATGGCAATTTTGAGGAGACCATTTATATGGTACAATCCGAGGGATTCATAGCCCAAGGTCAAGAGAAAAAGGTTGCAAACTGAATCGGTCCATTTATGGACTAAAACAGGCATCTCGATCTTGGAACATACGATTTGATGTTGCGATCAAGTCGTACGGATTTGACCAAAACGTTGATGAACCTGGTGTCTACAAGAAAATCATCAACGTTTCAGTAGTCTTCTTAGTGTTGTATGTAGACAATATCCTACTCATTGGGAATGATGTAGGTCTACCGATTGCAGTTAAGAACTGGCTAGTGACCCAATTCCAAATGAAAGATTTGGGAGAGGCTCAGTTTGTTCTAGGTATACAGATCTTTTGGGATCGTAAGAACAAAGTGCTAGCACTGTCTCAGGCATCATACATTGACAAGATGTTGCTCAAGTACTCGATACAGGATTCCAAGAGGGGCCTACTGCATTCAGGCATGGAGTCACTTTGTCTAAGGAAATGTGTCCTAAGACGCCTCAAAAGGTTGAGGAGATGAGACGGGTCCCATATGCGTCTGCCATTGGCAGTTTGATATACGCGATGCTCTTTACACGTCCAGACGTCTGTTACGCTGTGGGCATAGTCAGTAGGTATCAGTCTAACCCAGGGCAAGGTCACTGGACCACAGTGAAGAACATCCTCAAGTATCTTCGGAGAACAAGGGACGACATTCTCGTGTATGGTTCAAGGGATTTGATCCTTACAAGATACACAGATTCTGACTTTTAGACTGATAAGGTTTCTCGCAAGTCCACATCAGGGTCAGTCTTTACTCTTAACGGAGGAGCTATAGTGTGGCGAAGCACTAAGTAGAGATGCATCGTCGACTCCACTTTGGAGGCAGAGTACGTAGCGGCTTGCGAAGCTGCTAAGGAGGCCGTCTAGCTTAAGAAATTCTTGACAGACCTGGAAGTTGTTCCAGATATGCCCATTACCCTCTATTGTGATAATAGTGGGGCAGTGGTAAACTCCAAGGAGCCAAGGAGTCACCGGCGCGGAAAACACATAGAGCGGAAGTATCATCTGATCCGCGAGATAGTGCATCGAGGGGACATGATCGTCACGCAAATCGCTTCGGAGCACAATGTTGCTGACCCGTTTACGAAGGCTCTCATGGCTACAGTGTTTGAGGGTCACCTACGGAGTATGGGTCTATAGGATTGCCCGCGGCTGAACTAGGGCAAGTGGGAGATTTTTTTGTACTAGGCTTTTATGCCCTATTTTATTGTTTTGTACAATGTTTTTTGTACACCCCACTTCTCTTTAGGATAAGTAGGAGATTGTTGGGGTTGATGCTCTAAAGTCTCGTGTCCTGTAGTTTGTAAACAGTATATACGAATATCTGTGATTGTTAATATATGATATTTACTTCACATCTTATTGTTTTGCTCGGTTATTTGTTTTATTTTCTTTACCACAAACCAATAAATATAAAATCCCTGATAATCTGTATGTGACTTAAGCATGTATGTGGTGACATACAAGTGGATCATATCTTGAGTAATAACCAAAATGGTATGTAGTATATTGATAAAGGTGGGAAACCTTATCCTGGTAACATTACGGACGCGACCCGCTTTGTGGAATGGTCACAAGTGTTGTGACTTACCATAGATGGTCTGATCCTGATCATTCGTGATGGGGACATGCGAGCGGGGTCGTCCTATACAAAGAGTTTGTATAAGACCTGACCACAAAGTGTTAATGTCTCGTTATATAACATCGTTCATGACAGAGACTTCATTTCACTAGGATGACCGTAGGTAACATGACCTCAATCCTAATTGAGTTGGGAACTCCTGCCATTGAGGGCGGTCCTTTGATTTGTATGGGTGTAAGTGGCCAGGTCGCCGATTCAAACCTACCATTTTGAGGATTCATCTGATTTGGGAGCTGGGAACTCAGCTACACAAGATGGAATTCACTCCTTCCCCGAGGTAGGGGTAAGTAGATAGATGGCTCCTTTAAAGGCTGATTTTGGGGCTTGAACGATGTGGCGCCACACACCTTTTCTTGGCCCGAGAGGTGTTCACACATAGTTGGAATATGTTGTATTATTCATTATTGGAATCAGTGGTACTTAAGGAATGAGATGTAACTATAGGGGCAAAACGGTAAATTTGTCCAGTTGTACTTACGATCATCTGTGAAGGGTTATCGTACTCATGATTGGTTATATTCGATGGACACAGAAATATATCTGTGGTAAGAAGAGTTCAGTTATTGGTCTTTAGTGGAATCACTAACAGTTAACGAATGGTGGATCACGTGGCTAAAGAATTTAGTCAGCTATTCACGTACCGTTGGAGCTTCGAGCCACAGGTCCATTAGGTCACTTGGGTAGTTTGGATAAAGTCGAGAACCAGTGTTTGGGCTAATTTGAAATGTTCAAATTGACAAGAGGAAGTTCGATTATATATGATATAATTGGACTGGTTAATTATATATGATATAATTGGCTAAATGTATGAGATACATTATTTTGGAAGAAATTAAATATAAATATGATTTATATCGAGTAGAGGAGAAAATACTATAATAGAAATATGATATCAAACTATAGGATATCAATATAATATGATTATATTTATTAATTAAATTAATTGAATAATTATTTGATAATTAACGAATTTATCCACGTCTGGACGTGGGAAGTGGGGTTGTGATGGTTATGGTAATTGTCGGATTAAAACAATGAAAATCGTGTTCATTTTAATCAATCGTGCATTCGTATAATCGCGCGCCCAAAAGATTCCGTGAAAGCGATCGCGAGAGCCTATATGATAGAAGCTCGTTCGTCTACCTCACGCGTTCTCTAAACGATCGTATACATCTTTCCTAAACGATCATTCAGTTTTTTCTACACGATCGTGTAGCTCTACTATACGATAAGCATTTCCCTATACAATAGCAGAGTCCCACTAGCTTATCGTCTACACGACGTCTTCTCCTCCGTCCTCTACCAAACTCACTAAAGCCCACTCTTTCGGTTTTTGATACCGAGGATACCTGGGTTTCTCTTGTGGTTGTGTCGTCCCCGTGGCATTGTTTGTGTACGCTCGGATCATGCTGTTACAGTCAACATACTCGCTGGGTGCTGTTAGATCGGTGGGAGGTTTTTCGCTGTTGAGGGTGCAGACATACGAAGAAAGTCTTCATCTGGTATGAACCCTTTTCTTATGTTTTATTGTATTCAGAGCATGCCGATAATGAGTTTTAGATGCATAGCTGTATGTTTGGAATGTATGTCATTTTTGTTTCGGTCACTATGAAATCGAAGCTATCTAAACCCGCTCATGGACCTCTTGGTAAGAGATCTTTCATGCATGACACAAGTGGGGGCAAGCCAAAATGACGGCTAGGCACTTGGATGAGCGCAAGGTCATAGAAAAAATATATGTCTAAAATATGTAAGGATAAAAATATTTGAAAACACCCCAGTTGGAAAAGTTTTTTTTATGAAATAAATCATGCGTTGCCCTGGAAACTAGTAAAGTCATTTTGAAGGTTAAACTTGCGGTCCCTAAATTTTAGAAATATTTTAAGAAGAGACCTGGATAAGAATTAAGGAGATTTTGTTGCATAGGATTTGAAAAAAGCAACCTTGAGAAATCTAGGAAAAAAGAAGGCAGTCGACTTTCTAAAGAAAATCTTTAGTTTATGCTTGAGGACAAGCATTGTTTAAATTTGGGGGTGTGATAACGAGCAAAAATGTGCGTTATTACAGCACAAAGTTATAAAACAATGTAGAATTGCAACGGTGAAAATATATAATATTGCGTCCAAAAGAATTAAGTTTGCAACATTGCGATCGCATGCATCCATCGCATTAAAACAACTAACTTATGTATTTTATGCAGGAAAATGCGTTGACACAAGGCGGAAATGCGATCCAAAGAAATTAACATCTTAACGCATTAAGAGATTACGACCGCAAGGCTATGCGATCATTTGCGCTCGCGAAAATCTACTCAAGAAGGTGGCCGCATAGAGCCGACGCATCAAGGTGGGAGCATCTGGGTGAAAGCTCAATAAGTCACGATGGGACAGAAAGCTGATGACAGTCGATTCCGAATTAAGTTGATGAGCCATTAACGACATACTGTAGTAAGTACACTCAACTTTTCGGTGACAAATATTCGGTGCATCAGACAGAGAATTAATGACGTCCCATCAGTCCAATCATTCGAGAGAAAAAGTTCTTCAACCTGAAACTCTATAAATACCGAAGGTCACCTTCGTTGAAGGAGTTCGCCCAGTTAGAAAGTTCACCATATAGACGATAGCTAGCCTTGTTCTTACTTTGTTTATACTTAGAAGGCGGAAGCGAAAAGAGGGAAAAGACGACAGGAGATTGTCCTGGTCAGCTCAAGAGAGTGCCAAGGAGCGTGAAAAACAGAGAGAAGGCCAACTCTTGCGAGAGCAAGAATATCTTTTGAGCAGAGTAGAGAAGAACAGTGTAAAAGCCTTAGGAAGCAAGAAATTGCTACCAGGCTCATTATCCTTATTTCACATTGTCATTCTGTACTTCGATTTCATATATATGGAATGGAACTTGCATTTCTACATCTATTCACTCTCTTTATAATACGCATGAGTAATTAAACTTGTGAATGGGTTGAGAAAAACTTAGTTAACATGACCTAGAATCTTCATTGCATGCGATCATCTTGTCTTATGTTGCGGCCATCACCCTTTAGAGCTACTCGAGAGAGAGTCTAAAGAAAGAACCTAAGACTTGAGAGAGCTAGGTTAGAATCTAGACTCGAGAGAGCAAGATTAGATCTGCATAAGCTAGAGATAGAGACTTAGAGATAAGCTCAGTTTTCCAACATGCATCGCATGCACCCTAGAGATAGGTTATGGTAGTATGCGGTCGCCTTGTATATGTGTGTGTCATTCGTCATCGCATAGACAAGAATAGAGGCTTAAATGTAGGTCCTATAGACAACATCGCATACATCGCATGCATTCTACAACTAAAAGTCGTAGCATTTGCATTGAGAGATGACTTGATGTTATATGTATGTAGCATGATCGCATAACATGAATGCAATCCTAGGAAGTGTAGCTAAATCCCTTTTCAACCTTTTCCCCTACATACTCATCGCATCTTTCGTATTATTAACTCTTTTCTCAAATCCGCCACATAGTTTTTATACCTTAAACAACCAAACAACCAATGCATTGTTTATTTGCCACCGCAAATAGATCTAAAATTACCATCGCATATTGTTTCCTTAGTCCCTATGTTCGACCCTGGGCTTACCAAGCAACTCAGTAGGATTTATATTTGGGTCTTACTGAGAAAACTTGCATGCACAACACATATTCCACCATCGCATTCTACTTCGTTATTTCATCGCATATAAAATAACGCATCAATACATGGTCAAAATTTCTTTTCCCTAAAATCTATACATCATATCTAAGACAATATCACCTTGTCTCAATATCTAAAGAAAAGAAAATAATACCTTATACATTCTTTTGGTTTTGGCTCTAGTTTCTATTTGGTTCCTTAGTTTTAAAATGTTAGACATCTAGTCTTTAAGTTTGGAGTTTTGTTTCAATTTAGTCCATAAGTTTCAAAATATTACAATTCTACCCTTGAAATTTGAGTCTTGTTTCAATTTGATTTCTAGGTTTTAAGATTTTACAATTTAACCTTAGATTTTTATTAAATACTAACTTTCAATCATTGACATCAAATTCTATTAGTTAATTAAAAATAATTATGAAATTTTAAATTTAATTTTAAAAGTGACAGAAATAGTGAAATTTAATTAATTATAATTCTTTTAACGATTTTTAATTTATTAATATAAATTAACTCTAAAGATGAAAAATGAGTATTTAATGTCAAATCGAGGTTACAAATGTAAATCTTGAAACATAGGAACCAGATTGAAAAAAAAAAACTCAAATGTCAAGTAAAATTGTAGCATTTTGAAACCCTAAGAACTAAATTAAAACAAAACTTAGAATTCAAGGATTAAATATATAACATTTTGAAACTCAGAGACTAAATAGAAATTAAGCCCAAATCTAGGGACCAAAATGATAGTTTTTAACTAAAATAAATTTCTTTACACTATCCACATATTTACGATAGTTATTAATTTTAAAAAAAAAAAAAGAAAAAGAAAGAAAGAACGAAAGAAAGCAGTTATTAATGCTCTTCATAGTTCATACTTTCCACAAATTAAAAGACGATGTTTCCATAATAACTCAAATCCCAAACGATTTCGGAAAAGGAAATTTAAAAATAAAATATAATATTAAAATAAATATAATATATATAATATTAAAATAAATTAAACATAATATATAAATATACAAAATAAAATAAACTATTATTATTTTGTTTATTATTATTATTATTATTATTATTATTATTATTATTTTGTTATGTCTATAAATAATTTATAGTCCAACTATAAACTAACACCTTTCGGGCTATGAGAGGTTGAGGTCTCAATGTTCAAGACCCAGAATCAGCTATTAAGGAAGCAATTTATCTACTTCCCCTAAAGACGAGAAGGAGTGAATTCCATCTTGTGTAGCTGTGTTCCCAGCAACTTGAAAAAATCCCTAATATAGTAGACTTGTTGAGTTGGCTAATCTGGCCACTCTCGCACATACAAATTAAAGGATCGCCCTCATAAGCAGGAGTTTACAAGTCACTCAGGATTAAGGTCAAGTCACTTATGGTCATCTTAGTGAAATATAAATCTCTTCTAACAACGAAGTTATAAAGAGAGACTATTCATTTCGCGGTCCGGTCTTATACGAACTTTTTGTATAGAATACCCCCGCTCACATGTCTCCACATGAATGATCAGGATCAAATCATTTGTAGTACTCTACAACAATTGTAACATCTACAAAGCGGGTCGTACTCGTAGTGTCATCAGGATAAGGTACCCAGTCTTATCCATATACTATAGACCATTTAGGTTATCACTTAAACATTATCCACTTGTATGTCTCCACGTACATGTTTAAGTTTCATCAGATAACCTTGGATCTTAGTATTTATTGAATTGAATTAATGCAGTCTAAATGTTAATAAAATACCTCTTATTTTATTAAATATGTAATTTGTCTTTACAAACCACAAGATACATGAGATTTAGGACATAAACTCCAAGAGTTATGCATCAAATAAGTGGTAAACTACTAGAACTCGAGCGCCTACAATTCCTAGATTTAAAAAAAAAAAAAAAAATCTATCATCAACGAAGTTGGCATCATTTAACTCAATGATCACTTGATTTAATAGTTCATAGAACCTATAGGCTCTACTATTTACAACATAACCTATAAAGACACACTCACAGACTCTACTAGCAAGCTTTCTTCTTTTAGGTTCTTGTATTTTTACAAAGGCTACATAACCCCAAGTTCTAAAGTATGACAAGTTATGTTTCTTATTCTTAAAGACTTCGTAAGGTGAAGTTGCGTTTTTAGATTTTGGTATTTTATTTAGGACATAACACACGTAGGATAATTTTACCCTACCAATAAGATGCAACTCCTGAATTAAGTAAAATAAGAACTACTAGTTCAGGTAAAGTTCTATTTTTCTTTGGGCTTTTCCGTTCATTTCAGGAGAATAGAGTGCAGTCTGTTTATGTATTATTCCATACGAGTTAAAGAATTCATTAAAACTATCTGAGTCGTACTCAGTTTTCCTATCACTACAAAGTCTCTTAACCTTTCGGTTAAATTGGTTTTATACTTCAGTCACAAAAAGTTTAAAGGTATCAAAAGCATCACTTTTATTTTTTAGTAAATATATGAATATGAAATCTGAGCTGTCATCAATAAAAGTGATAAAGTATATTTTACTATTCCTAGTCAAGACACCATCGAATTCACATAAGTCAGAATGAATTGAATCTAGAGGTTTAGATTCCCTAATTATAGATTTATATGAAGTCGTAGTTATTTTAGCTTGACGACAATATTCACATTTATCAAATTCATTCAAAGATAAATTAGGAATTATTTCCAACCTAATCATGTTACTAACTAATCTTTTATTAACATAACGAAGTCTAACATGCCAAACATTGAATGAACACAACATATAAACAGAAGATTTTGTTTTATTTAAGTCTAGATTTAATTTGAACATGTCATCAATTGCATAACCCTTCCCTATGAATACATTATTCTTAGTGACGATATACAAATCTCCTCTTTTGTCTGAGTGAAGCCGACCTTGTTGAGGAGATACCCCAAGACTAGATTCTTTCTTATCTTTTGAGTGTGTAGCACTTTTTTCAAAGTGAGAAACTTCTGGAGGCAAATTTCAATTTCACTTCGTTGATTCCAACAACTTTTGTTGAGTGGTGATCCCTCAACATATATTTTTATCCTTAGTTTTAGTAAAAGATTTAAAGAGACTAAGGTCACGATAGACATGGTGCGTAGCGCTAGTGTCTATCCACCACCCTTTGGAGCCAACGATCACATTTACTTCTATGATCATGGCTACTAACGACTCTATTGTCAGGTTCATTTGCTTAACAGGACATTGTCTGTTCCTACAGTTCCTAGCCATATGTCTAGGTTTGTTGCAATTATAGCGAAGAAATTATACCATTTCTCCTGAGGGTGGTTTCTGTTTCTTCTTATTGTTTTGGTTGTTGATCCACGGTTCTGACCTTTTTTCTTCGTTCCCTTTTGCTTTGGGTTAGGTTTCACAACAATTGAGGCAGGCTTTCTCTGTACAATGTTTACCTTCTCCCTCTGGTCCTATTTTCGAGCTTCCTTCTCAATCCTAGGCAGGTGATCAGACTCTCTAAGGAGAACTCCTTGGTCTTATGCTTTAAGGGTATTCTTAAAGTCCTTCCACAATGGAGGCAATTTGTAAATAATGACAACAACTTGAAATTGCTCATTCAGGGGCATATCCTTGCTTATAATTTCATGGGTTTGGGCCTCCACAGTTTTGTCATCCATCATTTAGAACGTCAAGTAACGGCTCACGACGTACTTTTTCGAACTGGCCTCCTCAGTATCGTATTTTTCTTCACGGCATCCCATATTTCTTTTGTTGTCTTCATCGAGCTATAATAGTCATATAAATCATCAATCAAACCATTTAAAATAATTTTTTTTTGCATAAAAAGTCTTTTTCTTCCCAATCAATTGCATCTTTGATCTATTGTTCAGTTGGATCTTCATTTGGGACAATTGGCTTCTCTGTAGTGCAGACGCCAACAACCTTCTTAATGGTGAGGAAGAAGAGCATTTTCTGCTTCTAATGTTTGAAGTTCTCTCCTTTGAATTGGAATGGATGGTTGAAGTTGGAGGACATAATATCATTCTAAGTTGAAAGGGTCACCACAATAGTGGCAGATGGACAAAATTCTTGGATTTTAAATTCATTCATGGATATTTTAACATGACTACAATATTTGCATTTATCAAGTTCATTCATATATAACTTAGGAATTATTTCCAACCTAATCATGTTACTAATTAATCTTTTATTAACATGACAAAGTCTAGTATGCAAAACATTGAATGAACACAACATATAAACATAAGATTTCGTTTTATTTAAGTTTGGATTTAATTTGAACATGCCATCAGTTACATAACCCTTCCCCATGAATAAATTATTCTTAGTGAAGGTATATAAATCTGCTCTTATAATCTGAATAGAGTCGGCCTTGTTGAGGAGATAAACCGAGAACATATTCCTTCTTATCTTTAGAGTGTGTAGGATTTCCTTCAAAGTGAGAGTCTTCCTGGAGGTAAATTTCAGTTCCACCTTATCGATTCCAGCAAATTTCATTGAGTGATGATCCTCCAACAGTATGTTTTTATCCTTAGTTTTATCATAAGATTTAAAGAGTCTGAGGTCATGATAGATATGGCGTGTAGAGCCAGTGTCTATCCACCACTTTTCAAAGCCATCAATCATATTTCTTTTGTGATCATGGTTACTAATGGATTTTCTACCAAGTTCACCTACTCATTAGAACGACTCTTGTTCCTACAGTTCCTGGTCATATGTTCAGGTTTGTTGCAATTATAACGAAGAAATTGTACCAGTTCTCGTGAGAGTGGTTTCTGCTTCTCCTAAGAGTGGTTTCTATTTCTTCTGATTGTTCTGGTTATTGGATCCACTGTTCTCACATTTTCTCTTGGTTCCCTTTTACATCTATTCAGGTCTCACAACAACTAAGGACGGCTTTCTCGGTACAATATTTACCTTGTTGGAGTTAATATGCAATTAGCCGAACAAATCAGGATCGTTAAGCACTCTAATTCATCAATTTTAACAAATAAGAAAGCATGTTCATAACAGAAAAATTAGGGTTTGAAGATATACCTTTGAAGACCTTCTTCAATCCACGAATTCAACTTCAATCTTCACTCCAAAAGGATGTAGACAACTACTTGATCTTCTCTAGTATTCTCTTGGACCTTAGATTGGGTGGTTGAACCCAAAATAAGTTAAAATTGAAGGGCATTAGAAAAGATCTTTTGGTTTGGTGTCTATAGGTTGAGAGAACTCATTCTCTCTTTCAATTTTAGAGTTACATAATCTCAATCTCATAATTTAAATTTTTTCTTTTTTATCAAAATGTCATGCAAAAAAACTAAAATTATAATACTTTGACACCACATCCATATATTTGGGTGGCAAAATAGGTGTAAGAAAGTGGAAGAAGTGGAAATTACCCACTTTCTTCCATTCTTCATTTTATATTAAATTGAATTTCAATTTTAAAATTCAATTACTAATTTGAAATCAAATTTCAGATATTTAAAATAAAATAATAAAATATTAATTCTATATTAATATTTAAAACCCGATTAATTTTTAAGTAAAATTAATTCTAATAATTAATTTCAAACTAAAATTAATTTTAAAAAATTAATTACATTAATTTAATATCAAATACTAAATTAATATAACACCTATTCTAAACATGAATCCCTATTCATATAAATAATATTTAAATCATATATCAGTTGAAGTAATGAGCCTCACAACATTATCCAATTATCCAATTTCGTTTAATTCGATAATTAAACGTGTAATTATATCGTATATAATTACTGATTCCCTTAATTTGAATTTGAACGCCTCAAATTTACTCATCACGCTATTCTAAGGTTTAATCCAATTGTGAGCTAGTAGGAGGACCTAATGGTCCTATAGATCTGGGCTTCAATGATCCAAATTAATTGGTTAAACTCTTTAAACTGCATTAATCAACATTCGTTAACTACCGAGTCACTCCACTAAAGTCCAGTAGCTGCTCTCTCCTCGCTGTAGATATATTTTCATCCATTTATAGAGTTTGAGTTGTTCCGAATCCCATGTTATAACCCTCCGAGAGGATAACCACTATAAAATGACAAGCTTATGTCACCTAAATATGACAAGTAGGCACAACATAGGAATCTCACGGTCCAAACTAATGGAAGAGACCGTTGGACACGTTGACATATATCCTTCACCCACTTATTATGAACTATTTCCCCTATTCACCTTGTTATTGACCCATGCAAATATTTTCCGAATGGAGTAATCGAGGTATAATCGACATGAAGTCGAGCATGGATCTCACGATGTGAAGCTTAAGAATGTGAACACTAAGAATAACATTGTTGGGGTTGATGCCCTAAAGTCTCGTGTCCTGTAGTTTGTAAAAAGTTTGTACGAACACTTGTGTTATTAATATATGATATTTACTTCACATCTTGTATTTTTGCTCAATTACTTGTTTTATTTGCTTTACCACAAACCAATAAACGTAAAATCTCTGGTTATCTGTATGTGACTCAAGCATGTATGTGGTGACATACAAGTAGATCATGTCTTGAGAGATAACCAAAATGGTCTGTAGTATATGGATATAGGAGGGAAACCTTATCCTGGTAACACCACGGATGCATCCCGCTTTGTGGAATGGTCACAAGTGTTGTGACTTGTCACAGATGGTCTGATCCTGATCATTCGTGTTGGGGACATGCAAGCGGGAGCGTTCTATACAAAGAGTTTGTATAAGACCTGAGCACGAAGTGTTAACGTCTTGTTATATAACACCGTTCATGACAGAGACTTCACTTCACTAGGATGACCATAGGTAACATGATCTCAATCCTGAGTGAGTTGGGAACTCCTGTCATTGAGGGCGGTCCTTTAATTTGTATGAGTGCAAATGGCCCGTTCGCCGATTCAAACCTACCATTTTGGGGATTCGTCTGATTTGGGAGCTGGGAACTCAACTACACAAGATGGAATTCACTCCTTCCTCGAGGCAGGGGTAAGTAGATAGATAGCTCCCTTAAGGACTGATTCCGGGACTTGAACGATGCGGCGTCAAACACCTTCTCTTAACCCGAAAGGTGTTCACACATAGTTGGACTATGTTGTATTGTTCATTAGAGGAATCAGTGGTACTTAAGGAGTGAGATGTAACTACAGGGGCAAAACGGTAATTTGGCCCAACTGTACTTACGAGCATCTGTGAAGGGTCATCGTGCTCATGATTGGTTATATCCGATGGACACAAAAATATATCTGTGGTAAGAAGAGTTCAGCTATTGGTCTTTAGTGGAATCATTAGCAGTTAACGGATGGCGGATCTCGTGGCTAAAGAGTTTAGTCAGCTATTCACGGACCGTTGGAGCTTCGAGCCACAGGTCCACTAGGTCCCCTGGGTAGCTTGGATAAAGTTGAGAACCAATATTTGGGTTAATTTAAAATGTTCAAATTGACAAGAGAAAGTTCGATTATATATGATATAATTGGACTGGTTAATTATATATGATATAATTGACTAAATGTATGAGATACATTATTATGGAGGAAATTAGATATAAATATGATTTATATCAAGTAGTGGAGAAAATATTATAGTAGATATGTGGTATCAAACTATAGGGTAAAAATATAATATGATTATATTTATTTATTAATTAATTGATTAATCATATGATAATTAATCCAAAATTCATATTCGGACGTGGGTTAGTGGGGATCATCAGTTAATGTAACCGATGAATTAAAATGAAAAAGGTTTTCATTTTGATCGCCCACGCGTCAATCGCCGAAGAGATTTTCATGAAGCGCACGTTGGTGAAAGTAAACGATCGCTCGAGAGATTATATGATAGCTCTTCTCTACCTAAACGATCGTTCACCTCGCGCTAAATGATCGCACATTGTCACCTACACGATCGGATAGCTTCTGTAAACGATCGTATAGTGTGCCACTTTTACTAAACAATCGTGTACCTTTTCCTAAACGATCGTTCAGTAAATCCTACACGATCGTGTAGCTCCTCCTAAATGATAAGCAGTCTGCTATGCGATAGCGGCTTTTTCCCTCCCACTTGCTTATCGCCTATACGATTTGTGTTTCCTTCTTCCTCTACCAAATTCACAAAGGCCAACCCTTTAGGTTTTCACTCCGAGAATACACGGGGCTCTTTAGTGGTGGTGTCGTCCCCAATTCGGTCATGAGTTCGCGTTGTTCGTGCTACTGCAGTCAACGTATCCGCTGGGCGTTGGTAGATCACGTGGAGGTTTTCCGCTGCGTTGGAGTTCCGAAGATTGAAAATTGTCTTCAACTGGTATGAAACTCTGTCCCTTTGTTAATTTGTTGTTCATAGCATGCCGTTAATTAAGATTTGTTTACATGACTGTAAGTTGAATGTATATTGTTGCATTTCGGTCACTGTGAGATCGGAACGATTCGAACGTGCTTATAGAACTCTTAGATATAAGATCCTTCAAACATGTCGTATATTTTATTAATCTCCCACTGAAGTGTTCCATTTGTTTTAGGAAAATATTTATGGTATGTTCCGATTAATAAACAACCTAAGTCTAGGTCATCTTCCAAACATAACTTTTATATTTGGATACGATGTCTAGGTGATAAACTAGTTTTAAAATCTCACATCGCTCATGCATGGTCATAAAACTGGGTCAACAACACTCAATTATTCGATTATAATCCCAGGTAGGAGGTGTTCTATAAACCGTCAATTTAAATACCTCCAGCCTTAGACAGAATTATAGATCGATTGAGTTTGTAACCAAATTTTATAAGAAACGACTTATTTTAACTATTAAAACAAGTTGTTATTAGTTAATCTACGTGAGCATGCATCTTATCTTTGTTATGGATTTTAAATGTCTAAACCAATTTTTATAACAATTATTAAACAATAGACAAGCTGATCATCCATAACATTCATCAAGCATTTCGAGGTTTAATATAACACTTTATATTAAATACTTGAAACCCTAAACATACATACTATATATTATAACTCTTTATAGCATACTTTCAATGCATACTTCATGCTTCCTACGGTAGGATTTTAAGTCTACATGGCATACTATATACACATACAAGAGTTTTTTAATTATAACATACATTCATAATGCATAAATAATTAAACACATACTGATACAGACCAGATTTTGCATTCTAAGCAAGTAACAGGCCTAAATAATTATAATAATAAAAAAACTTCTGGTCATCACGAATTGACTCGAACTGGATCTCCAAAGCTATAAAATAGGTTGAACCAGCCAAAATAGGGCTGGACCAGACCTCCTTAACCTGAACTGGTTCACTTGAACCACTGCTCAAGTCATGCGTGCACTTTCTGAGCTAATGACCAACGTTGCAGTGCTTCATCCTAATGTTGCAACGTCTCGAGCTCTTGAAGAACAACGTTGCAATGCTGTGTTGCAGTAGCTTTATTTCCAGTTTTCTTCAGTTGACCTCTCTTGCTTCTTCTTCAATTACAGTCTAATTACAACTCTATTGACTCTAATAAGTTTGCAAACTCTTAATCACACATTAAGGCCCATAAACAAAGAGCCAATTACAAAAATTAATATTCAATTGAAGAGAATTTAAAATTGAAAAAATTCATATCAGCAACCATTTTCATACAACCTATGAAAAATACCCACCAAACTAAAATTACCATGAATTGAGTGCTTAAATCATGCTCTGATATCAATTATTGGAGTTAGCATGCAATTAACGGAAGAAATCGGAATCATTAAGTACTCTAATTCATCAATTTTAGCAATTAAGAAAGCATGTTCATAACAGAAAAATTAGGGTTTGAAGATATACCTTTGAAGACCTTCTTCAATTCACGAATTCAGCTTCAATCTTCACTCCAAAAGAATGTAAACCACCACTTGATCTTCCCTACTATTCTCTTGGACCTTAGATTGGGTGGTGGAACCCAAAATGAATTGGAATTGAAGGGCATTAGAAAGGACCTTCTGGTTTGGTTTTTATAGGTTGAGAGAACTCATTCTCTCTTTCAATTTCAGAATTGCATGATCCCAATCTCAGAATTCAAAATTCCTTTTTATCAAAATGTCATGCAAAAAACAAAAATTGTAATACTTTGACATCACATCCATATATTTGGGTGGAAAAATAAGTGTAAGAATATGGAAAAAGTGGGAATTATCCACTTTCTTCCCTTCTTCATTTTATACTAAATTGAATTTCAATTTTAAAATTCAATTATTAATTTGAAATCAAATTTCAAAATTTTAAAATGAAAAATAATAAAATATAAATTCTATAATTAATATTTAAAACCCAATTAATTTTAAAGTAAAATTAATTCTAATAATTAATTTCAAACTAAAATTAATTCTAAATAAGTAATTAAAAATTTAATTAATTAAGTTAATTTAATATCAAATATTAAATTAATATATCATCAATTCTAAGCATGAATGCCTATTCATATAAATAATATTTAAATATTATCCAATTCTCCAATTTCATTTAATTTGATAATTAAACGTGTAATTATATCGTATATAATTACTGTTTCCTTTAATCCGAAGTTTAATGCTTCAAATTTACTTATCATACTATTGTAAGGTTTAATCCAATTGTGAGCTAGTAGGGAAACCTAATGGACATTCAGATCATGGATTCTAACAATCTGAAATTAACCAATTAAACTCTTTAAATCAAATTAATCAATATTCGTTAACTTTCGGGTCACTCTCTTAAAGCTCAATAACTGCACTCCTCTCACTGTAGATATATTTCCACCCACTTGATATAACCATAATCAGTAAATCAACCCTTCACAGGTTGTTCATAATAACAGTTGGGCAAAAGCTGTTTTACCCCCCGAGATTACATCTTGTTCCTTAAGTTTCACCGATCCTTTAATTAACAATTTGTTTGTGATCCACTCACTAAACTGAGTCCCTCTTGGGCTAGTGCGAGGGTGAGGCCCTTTTTCCAAGATCGGAAGTCAGCATTTAAGGGAACAACCTCTCTACTATCCCTAGAAGTGGGTAAGAGTGAATATCGTCTTGCACCTTATGTCCCAAGTTATCTACCCGATCTTATCCCTGAAATGGAAGGCTTATTGAGCCAATCTTCACCTATGCAAATCTAAGAATAATTTCGAATAAAGAGGATTTCATAGTTAACTCAGGTTTAAGGTTGATTTACCTAGGTCATCGCTTTGAAATAGTCAGTCTTAAAACAGTAAACGACGTTATAAAGTAAGAGTGACTTGTTTCTTGGTCTAGTCTTACAAAAACTCATTGCATAGGATACCTCCACTCGCATGTCTTCACATGAACGATTTAGGATCACATCGTTTTGTACTAAATACAAAGTGGGCCGCATCCAATAGTGTTACCATAATAAGGTACCCAATCTTATTCATATACTATAGACCGTTTTGGCTATCTATTCGAACTTGATCCATTTTAAGTCTCCACATAAAGTCCAAGTACTCATGTAATAGTCATGGATCTTTGGTTATTGGATTTAGGCTTTTATAAGTACAATTTACATATTTAATAACATATTTATTGGATAAACTTCAACAAAACTTTATTTCAAAAAGAATATGTTTAAACTTACAAACTGCGAGTTTTAGGACATACAACCCAACATACCTCCTCCCTCTAATCCTAGTCTCTGTAGTGTAGATGTCAGCAACCTTTTTGACGGTGAGGAAGAACAACATCTTCCGCTTCCAACGTTTGAAGTTCGCTCTTTCGAATAGGAATGGATGATTGAGGTCAGAGGACATAATATCGTTATGAGTTGAAAGGGCCATCACAACAGTAGATGGACAACATCTTTAAATTATTGGAAGGGCAGTTCTCGCTCTCTTTAAGACGTTTTACGACTCTACTCCTTGTGTCAGCGGTTCAATAATGGCCATGCCATCCCCAGGATAAAACAACCCAGATAATAATATCTCGTACGAAACTGCATCGTAAACAATCGAAATTCTAACACCCGTCTAAAATGATATAGCTCGAAAACGTAAAAGAAAGCGGGAAGATTTTTTTTTTTTTTTTTTTTTTTTTTTTTTTTGTGATCAATGAAGAGAGCGAAAGCACACTGCGTTGTGATGCTTCTTTCTTGAGAAGCCCGCTCAATTTATAGGCAAAGAGTTCCAACGAAATGTCGCGCAATGCGCATAGGTGAAAGACACGCACGAATCAAGAAAGCATCGCAAAAATCGGCTTTCAGCGTTGATTTTTTAAAAGAATACAAATAATAAAGAAAGGAAGGTTAATTTTATTACTAAAAATAAAATAAAATAAAATATTAATTTTAATAAAAAATAATTCCACGCACCATGCCTGAATGAACGGATACTGGTGGTCCGCGTATGTGGGATGTCCACCATAGCCACATTTACCTATCTCCTCACTGTCTCTAAAACATAGATACTCCTTGGGGACCAAACTAACTAACAATAGAGGGGATATGATGAGGCTTTCCATTCATAAAATAACCAATGTGGATTCCTTTTTTTCTTCTTTCTTTAATTTTAAAAACAAATTTTCACTAACATTATTATCAATAGTGACTGATAGAAGTCTATCATTGATGGAGGCGAATAGAAGAAGTTTATCATTGATAGAGGGAGATAGAAGAAGTCTATCATCGATAAAGACGGATAGAAATCTATCAGTGTCTATCACATAGAAGTCTATCATCGATACTATTAATGATAGAAACTGATAAAAATCTATCATTGATAAAGGTTAATAGAAGGCTATCAATATTTATTATTATTATTATTATTATTATTATTATTATTATTATTATTATTATTATTATAAATAATTTATCATTATTTCTATTTGTAAAAATTTTTCCTTTTAAAATAAGGTTTTATAATTCTTTTTCCACTTTTTGAAATATTCCTTTTTCTTATTTTCTCTGCCATCAAATATGATGATTATTTGACGGTAAGGGGATTTGTCAAATGTACCAAGGGAAAGACAAGATTAAGAAAGTGGGTTAAAGCTAGAAATTAATACAAATGAGAACAAAAGTTTGTCAAATTTTTATTTTTTTTTAAATTTTGAGTCATTCGTATAAAAATTGCAAAAGTTTCTATTAATACAACAAATTTCAAAATCAGAAAATTGAAATTGAAATCTTTATAAAACAGATCGAAACAATTTTATTCAACGGTCGTGTTCATAATTTTCCTTTAAAAAAAAATTAACTTTTCATTTTCAAATTTAGTTTATAATCAGATTTTAACAAATTTAGTT
The DNA here is from genome assembly GCF_027475165.1 of Benincasa hispida. NCBI lineage: Eukaryota > Viridiplantae > Streptophyta > Magnoliopsida > Cucurbitales > Cucurbitaceae > Benincasa > Benincasa hispida. Next base: position 18,753,122 of record NC_143488.1, read on the forward strand.
TTTTTTTTCTAATTTACCTTTTTTTTTGCAATGAAATGAATTTTACCGTGAGATTTGTATTAAATAACATTCTTAATTAAATGATATTCTTAATTGTTTGTCCTTTTTTTTTGGATAACTATAATTTTTAATAGAAAGTTGATTGATGCCTATTTTTTTTTTTTATTAAACACTATTTTTGTACTAATTTTAATTATCAAATAAAAAATTATTGTGAATGTGAGGTGCACAATAAAAATACAGATACCAATAAAATATAATATTAAAATAAATTAAACATAATATATAAATTAATAAAATAAAATAAAATAACAAAATATGAATTAAGAATTTCTCTAAAATCTCCACTTCTCCAATTTTCAAGGATTTCGCCCAATGTATGTCATCCAAAACCCACCAAATGCCACTATTTATAGGCAATTTGACAAGTAAGAAATGAATTACATGAACACTAATAATGTATAATGTATAGACATATGAACAATTATTTGGGAAATAAGGGCATAACACATGGTCAATTAACACTAAGCATGAGCATCTAGCATCATGATATTTGTAATAAAAACTTTTTATTTAAAGAAAATTTTCTTTTTCTTTTTTCTCTCATGTATTCATTCTTTTCTTTCTGATCCTTCCCTATTCTTCAATCAACATTTATGATAACAGTTGCATTGGATATAGTCTTCATTCAACTCAGTCGTCGATGACTAGCAGTAGAGCAACGATGGTCGTTGGGCAGTGGGCAGTGAAGAAATTTTGATGACCCACGACATGATCGATGCCACACTTTAGTGGTTGGAGCTCCGAAACAAGCGAATTTGAAATTGAAGAAGAAGAAGAAAGGGAAGAGGGAGAAAAAAAACAAAAATCAATCACTAGGAAAACAAAAATCAATCACTAGGCCGACAATGGTTATATAAACAATTGTATTATAAGTAACAAAAAAATATATATTTTAAAGTTATAATGAGTTCGAGTTGGTTTGGATTGGTTCAGGTTATATTATGTGAACCATAAACCAACTCAATCTATCAAATCTTCATTTATTTGAAGCCAACCCAACGCAAATGAGTTGATAACCCAACTCAAACCGCACTGTTTGGACTGAGTTGATCTATTTTTTTTTGGGTCATTGAGTTTTTTGAACATCCCTAATAAAATTGAAAAAAATAAAAATAAAAAATTCATCAATCGTCATTGGTTATAGATGATTGACCAATAGTCACTAGTGTTTGGCAATTATCAACAGTCACAAAACCAATGATCGATTGAAGGTAGTCCCTAACTTACAACGATCTTTGTCAACAACCAAGCTGACAGTGGTCGTCACCAACGGCCATGATAGTCCTCCAACAATGGTTATCACCAATGACCAATGATAAAAGGTAGGAGTTTATTTATTTATTTTGTCAAATCCATGATGTTACGAAAACAACAATTAAAGAACACAAAAAGAAACGTAGAAATAGAAAAGATCGACACACATATATACGTGGTTTACTAACAGTGTGTTAACTATGTCCATGGGCAGAAGGAGAACAATATTATTTGAGAGAATATTTTCAGAAAATTACATCAAAACGACACCTCTAGGATTAGAGAGTTTATATAGGGCACTAATCTAAATCTTAGGGTCATAATTGTAAATAACTGCAAATACATAAATATGACGAATACAAAATTCACATGACATTTCATTAAAAACCTTCCAATTCACATTATAAACTTTTTTAGTTAAAAGATAGGGAAAATATCAATTTTATTCTTGAACTTATTAGATTGTATTAATTTAAATCATAAGCGTTCAATATTTCATCAATTTTGACCTTAAACTTATATAATGGTTGCTATTTTAATCATCAATTCAATTTTCACTAATTTGCCTATTGATTTTTTTTTAAAAAAATATTACATATTTGAAAGTATAGAGATTAAATCGTTACAAACGAAAATTCAGGCACTAAATTGTTACTTCTAGGAAAAGAATTAGGAGTAATTTTTAACCTATTATTATATAATTAACTACACACTTTTCCTTAATTAATTCCTTTTTCTTGGAGGAACTTGTTTCCTTACGAGTTTTCCCCATCTCCATCCTCTATTTAAAACAACTTCATTCATCACAAAATTAACACATAATTTCTTTCTTAATCCTAATAATTTCTCCATCACAATTGCAACTCCTTTCCACTACTGTTGGACTTGTAATTAAAATGTCTTCAATTTCCTACGCAGAATTTGAATCTCCATCGGTAGACTCTGTGCCAAAACGTGAGGCCTTTGTTGAATTTTATGAGAATGAGAATTTCATTTTTTCAAATTTATCGAAGAACTTGAAGTTCAGATTGCTTGATTTGAGCATAAGCGTTGGTTTGATGAACATTATCCACTTCAACAACAAGAACAAGAAGAATATCAAGAAGAAGATGGATATGAAGAACACTTCCCTGAAGAAAGCTCCAATGAGAACAAGAATCAGAATCAAAATTTGAATTTTTTTCAAATTTATTGAAGAACTTGAAGTTCAAAAGGCTCGGTTTGAGAGTAGGCTTTGGTTTGATGAACATTATCGAGTTCAACAACAAGAACAACAAGAATATCAAGAAGAAGATGAATATCAAGAAAAAGTTCCTAAAGAAAGCTTTGCCAATTATTGAACTTTTTTTCCCCTTTTCTTCTTCTCTGTTTTTTTTTTTTTTTTGGTTCCTTTTTTCTTTTTTCAATTTGATTTTGGATTCATCTTTCTCTTTTTACCAATTAATTGTGTATTTTGTCCCTACTTAATAATTAATCAATATATTGGATCATTTTTTAATTTTTAATTTTTAATTTTATTCAATGGACAATGGTACACTTAAATATATGTGGTCCTATATTTGATTTTTTCACTAGTTTGAACGCACTAATTTTTTAACAATAATTAAAGTACATATCTCTCTGAATTAAACGTGCTAACTTCACCGGTATATGTTTTTGTACATATATGTTTTATGTTAAGTTCTATTGTTGTTTTTATTAAAAACCTAATACTTTCTAATTAAATGCAATACATCAACAATATGTGATAGTATTTTGGTACCATTAGAGAATATGACATTGAATCTCCAACCTCTAAAAACGGAGTACATGTCAATACCATTAAGTCGAATTCACTTTAGCCTGAATGAATCTTTCAATGATTAATTCTATGACTTTTTCTTTTAATCAAAACTATAATGATTTAAAGAAGTATTTGAATTATGCTGTGATAACAAATTTGTTACTGAATGAAATTTGAATTTACTTTTTCTACCTAATTATATTTGCTATTAGTTTAATAATACCAAATAACATCACAAAATAATCTATTTAGTTTTAAAATAGGTTTAGAATATATTTTCAAGTATATTTTAATAAGTTTTTATAAAAAAATGTTTGAATAGGATTTTTGAAATTTTTTTCTCAAGTCAATTTAAACCGGTCTTAGATATTTTTTTTTTGTCCACCTAGTTGAAAAGGATCCTAAATCTGAGTCGGAGAGTTGTATTTGACTATGTAACTTTCGAGATGTTTTACTTCAATGAGCTTTTATTATCTTTTTGCCCTCAGTGGCTTAATAAATGTGATTATGTTTTGTTTTTTTAAAAAAATCAAAATTAAGTTAGTACATTATAAAACTGACACTTAATTTTAATAATATTTTTTTACGATAGAGATTAAATATGTTTATCAATTTTAAAATACAACTACTAATCATTAGTTACTAAAGTTTAAGATTTAAATTATTAACATTAATTCTCTCTGGTTTAATTTTCTTCCGAAACTTGTAAAACATGCACCCATTATAATAAAATATAATTTTATATTATTAAAAAGGAATTAATACTGTTTTGACATTTTATAAGTAATTATTTAAATTTAATTTTTATATACAAATTAGTTTTAAAAAAATATAGACATTAATTACATATCTTGGTCTAGAAAAAATAAAAACAAAAATAATTTACATATCTAAAAATAAAGATAGTTATTTCAAATCTTTAAATATTAAAAGCGCGTTTTGTAATATTTTTTATTTTTTTGTTTTTGTTTTTTAAAATTAAGTCTATGAACACTATTTCTAATTCTAAATTTCTTTCTTTGTTATTTACTTTTCACCAATTATTTAAAAAATCAGGCAAAATTTTGATAACTAAAAAAAGTAGCTTTCAAAAAGTTGTTTTTGTTGTTAGAATTTGTCTAAGAATTCAACCATTTTACTTAAGAAAAATACAAATAATTGTAAAAAAATGTGGATAAAATAAGCTTAATAAAAAATAATAATAAAACGGTTCTCAAGTTGGACATTAAATTTTTTATATTTAATGTTTCTATTGTCAACATGAACATAGTTGACCTGAGATAAAATGGTTCGATTACCTCAACCGGCATATATTGTAATATATATGTATGTATGTGTATTAGTCACTCCAAATATTGTTGAGCGGGTAAGAGCTTGTTAGTTGACAATCTAGATTGTGTTTTATGTATTTTAGATTCATTTAATTCATCAAATATGTATGATCCAACCGTGCAAATTCTGAAAACAACAAATTTATGTTTTCCTTTTATCTAGATTTTGGCTAGAATTATTTTAAATGAAGATAAAAATATCAAGAAATATAGTATACCATGTTATACACTGAATTCATTTCTTAAAAGTTTAAATATGTATTACTTAATGCATTATGGGTAGATTTGGACTAGAGGGCATAATTGACTTTTTAGAGTTTATAAACTATTTGATAAAAAAAATGGCAAAGTTCGGGCCAAAAAACCATACCCTATGATCCGATGAATTCAAATTTTATATATTAAAATTTCAACCATTTTTAAAATTTAAGATGAAATTGCAACATTTATATAGTTTAGGGTCAAATTTTGATGAAATTAAAAATTTTAATATCCAGATTGATACAAAATTCCTTTTTCCTAAAATCTATATACCATATGTAAGACAATATCATCTTGTCTCAATATCTAAAGAGTACTCTTCACATTTGGAAAAGAAGATAATACCTTATATGTTCTTTGGTTTTGGCTCTAGTTTCTATATGGTTCCTTAGTTTGAAAATGTTAGACATCTAGTATTTAAGTTTTGAGTTTCGTTTTCATTTAGTCAATAAGTTTCAAAATATTACAGCTTTACCCTTAAAATTTAAATCTTGTTTCAATTTGGTTTCTGGGTTTTAAGATTTTACATTTTAACCTCAGATTTTTATTAAATGCTAACTTTCAATCATTGACGTCAAATTCTATTAATTAATTAAAAATAATTATGAAATTTCAAATTTAATTTTAAAAGTGATAACAATAGTAAAATTTAATTAATTATAATTCTTTTAACGATTTTTAATTTATTAATAGAGATTAACTCATGAAAAATGAGTAAGGTTAAAAATATAAATCTTGAAACATAGAAATCACATTAAAATAAACTCAAATATCAAAAAAAAATTATAGCATTTTGAAACTCTAAGGACTAAATAGAAACAAAACATAGAATTTAAGGATTAAATATATAACTAGAAAGAAAGTAGTTATGAATGCTCTTCATAGGTGATATCTTCAACAAAGATTAAAAGACGCTGTTTCCATTCAAATCCCAAACAGTTTCAAAAAAGGAAATTTAAAAATATAATATAATATTAAAATAAATATAATATAATATAATATAAAAATAAAAATATAATATAATATTAAAATAAATTAAACATAATATATAAATAAAATAAATTATTATTATTTTGTTTTTTTTTATTATTATTATTATTATTATTATTATTATTATTATTATTATTATTATTATAATAAATAGTTTATTATTTTTTCTATTTGTGAAAATTTCTACTTTTAAAACAAGGTTTTTATAATTCTTTTTCCACTTTTTTTATATATTCCTTATTCTTCTTTTCTCTACTATCAAATATGATGATTATTTGACAGCCAGGGGGATTTGTCAAATGTACTAAGGGAAAGATTAAGAAAGTGAGTTAAAAGCTAGAAAATGATAAAAATGAGAACAAAAGTTTGTCAAATTTTATTTTCTAAAAATTTAGTCATTCGTATAAAAATTGCTAAAAGTTCTATTAATATAATAATTTCAAAATTAGAAAATAGAAATCGAAATCTTTATAAAACAGGCCGAAACAATTTTATTCAACGGTCGTGTTCATCATTTTCAAGCCCTTCCAAGTGTTGACAGCTCTAATAATTGTTATACATAGATTTTTTTTCTACATTTATATTAACTACATATTTGTATCCTCATTTTAATTTTATTACCCTATGATAATAATGTAAAAGTGATAATAATTTTAGTTCTGTTCATAATAAATTTAACTTTTTAGTATAAATTAGGGTGGGAGATTTGGAACATGAACTACTAGGTCCTTGGTACATATAGACGTCTCTTTTTGGCCCTTGCGATTATCAAATAACAAATTTTGAATTTTGGTTTTATAATAAATTAATAAAAAAGTTGTTTTATCTTTTTTTTTTTTCCTTTAAAAAAAACAAAATTAACTTTTCATCTTCAAATTTAGTTTAAAATCAGATTTTAACAAATTTAGTTTTGCTTTTTCTAATTAACATTTTTTTTCCATGAAATGAATTTTACCATGAAATTTGTATTAAATAACATTCTTAATTAAATGATATTCTTAATTTGTCCTTTTCTTTTTTGGATAATTATAATTATTAAAGGAACGCTGACTGACACCTATTTTTTTTATTAAACAATATTTATGTTCTAATTTTAATTATCAAATAAAAAAATGTTGTGAATTTGCGGAGCACAATAAAAACATAGATACCAATAAAATATAATATTAAAATAAATATAGTATTATATAATATTAAAATAAATTAAACAAAATATATAATAAACAAAATAAAATAAATTAACAAAATATGAAGTAAGGAATTTTAATAAAATCTCAACTTTCTCCAATTTTTAAGGATTTTACCCGATGTGTGTCATCCAAAACCCACTAAATGCCACTATAAAAATTTGGCAAGTAGAAGATGGATTATATGGACACTAATAATGTATAATATTGAGACACATGAACAACACTTTAGAAAAAAAATGACATATGGTCAATGGACACTAAGCATGAGCATTTAACGAGAATCTAGCATCATAATATTTATAATAAACACATTTTTTATTTTAAAAAAATTCTTTTTCTTTTTCCTCTCATTTATTCCGTCTTTTCCTTCTCATCCTTCCATATTCTTCATTCAACATTTATGACAATCGCCACATTGGATATAGTCTTCATTCAACTCAGTCGTTGATGACTAGCAGTAGGTGAGCAATGATGGTCATTGGGCAGTGGGCCGTGAAAAATTTTGATGACCCACAACATCATCGATGTCACACTTTAGTGGTTGGAGCTCCGAAACAAGCGAAATTGAAATTGAAGAAGAAGAAGAAAGGGAAGAGGGAGGAAAAAAACAAAAATCAATCACTAGAAGACAATGGGTGGCCGATAGTGGGCAGTGAGGCCAAAGCATATCTAACGATCCACGACTAAAACAATTGTCATCACACTAGGCTTTTAGAATAAGATAGTTCTTTTTTTTTTGTTGTAAAAATGAAGAAGAGGAAAGGAAGGAGAAAGGGAAAATTAAAAGGATATTGTACTTTTAGAAACTATTTAGGAAATATTGTTGTTTTCAAACTATTTGTAAAAATATTGTTGTTTTAAATAAGTCGAGGGTTGAAAATTCGACCTAGATAGGTCGAATTTTGAACTCTCGACCTTTCTTTTTTTTTTTTGTAGGAAAATATTGTTGTTTTCAAACAGATTCTATCATCTCAGCAAGTCTGACTAAATAATGAGCTAATGAATCTCCTTCTTTTTGCCACTGAACTTCCCAATCAAATTCGAGAGCGAGATTATGGGAGACAGCGAGAGTTTGAAAGAGTGAGAGATTGAGAGAGCGAGATTTTGAGCGAAAGCGTGAGCGTGAGCGAGAGCGAGAGCAAGAGCGAGAGCGAGATTTTGATAGAGAGCGAGAATACCGTACAAATTTTCCTTTTTTCCCCTTTTAATTATTACACATTACACCTTCTTCTTTCTAATTCTTTCTTTTTTTTTTTTAATTTTCCATTTTATAAAAAAAAATTCTAAAAAAATTTATTATTTTATTTAAACTCTAAAAAGAATAAATTAAAAAAATAATAACTCATAAAAATAAAAAAATGTAAATTAAATATCTCATTTATATAAAAATAATTACAAAAATCAATGTGTTCTGCAAGGCAGACGTCGTCGATTTCGAGTTGGTTGTCGTCATCGACTTCGAACTTAAGGTTGCTCGGGTTCTTCTTGATGTTGCTCCGGTACCTCTGCAGGCGCTTCATAATATAAATATTCATTATGCTCTCCACTACCCCGACCATGTCCATGCACGTATTAAAACGAAGGACCAGCCTCTGAGTCATAATGTCCTGAACCAAATGCTGGCATCATCATCATCGGACTAATATAATCAGTTTAACTCTGCGTCTCCGTCATAGGGGGTAACTCTTCCACATTATGTGCAACCTCATCAAACTCATCCTCTTCCCGAACAGGTCCTCTACGTCTAGGAGCTGGTGGAGGAACAATAGGTATATCATACATATAATGAATTTTCTCCATATAGCTTTGGTTGTCACTACATATAGCAAGAACCTGGTTCGGATCATTTGCAACCTCACGGAGTCTACTGTTGTTCGATCTCTGTGAATTATAAAACAATTAGACAATATTTAAAATAAATTTAAATTAGATAATATTCATTCATTTACCAGATGACCCACAGCTGCTCCCGGACGAGTGACGTAGTGCTTTGTGATATTATTATACCAATGAATATATTCTGGAGTGACATCTGTGTCAAACTGTTCAAGAGAAACTCCCACTGCAATAAACTTTGCACGATAGTGCCATTGCACTACCAAATGTGCAACTTTTTCGGACCAATCTCCAGTCCTTAGGTCAATATCATGCAGTACGGGTTCAGTATTACAAGGCGATGGGATATCCTACTGAAAACCGAATTGTCTCATCACCCTGTCAGGAAGATGCCACTCACAATGTGAAAACATATGAGAGGACTCATCGTCTGCCATATGTTTTGATCATTCGTAAAAAAATTAGGCAAAGTATGCACAATAATTTTGTACGGCTCCAAAATAACCTGAAACACAAAATATTATATTAGAGAATATTAAAGACAAATACAATAAAAATGTGAATAAAATAATCAATTAGGTTTAGTGTAATGTACCTGTTCAGGTTGAAGCAGATCAAACATGTATCTATGCTGGTTGACTACATGTGTGGCTGTTCTAGTCACACAAATTGATAATTTAGAATTTAAATTAACTAGATCAATGATATAAAAATTAAATTGATTAAAACAACATACCGAGAACCGTAGGCTCGTCCAACTAACTGAGCGTCATTAACATGATGTAGCTGTGGAGCCATTGTTGGAAATCGCTCCCAAGCCCATAGTTGCAAAAGTATGAGAGGCCCAGCTATCTCTCGAACCTCAGGTCTTGTTGCTTTGCATAGTTGTCTATACAACCATGCCAAGCATGCTCCACCCCACGGATACCGCCCCACATCATGGAGGTTAGCTAACAGTGGCAGGAACATCAAGTGAACAAAATGACTTGATTTATCTGAAAACAAACTTCCACCCATCATTTGTAGTATATATGCTCGCGCATATCTTATGACGGTTTCCTCGTCTGCATCATCTGTGAGCTCACGAAATTTTGTTCCTAACCATATTAAACTTAACCTCAATCCTTTAATCTTGTCGGCAGGTGGGGTCGCACCGAGGTACAGTTGACAAACTTCTAACTAGTCATCGTACATCACTCCGGTGACCGGCTCACCGCCAATAGGTAACCTCAACAACACTTCTATGTCTTGTAGAGTGATAGTGCACTCTCCAACAGATATATGGAATGTATGCATCTCGGGCCTCCATCTCTCGATCAAGGCTGTGATCAGATGCCAGTCCAACTGAATAAATCCTGCCTCTCGACGTCTGCAAGATATTTCTCTAGTAGTACGATCTCACCATACAACATATGATCGATGAATGGACTGGTCGTACAAAACATCGGGATCAACAGGTCCTGGGTTTATCTTGACGCTCCAATGCATCCCTTATTTCTGCTCTTCTTTTCTCGAAATAGTTCATGCATTTGAAGAATGTTATCTGAGCAAGAGCATTTATAGGCAACATTCGAGCTCCTTTGAGGACTCCATTTATGCACTCTGATAGATTTGTCATTATCCACCCATATCTGAATCCTCCATCATGTGCAAGTCCATTGCCCTAAATTAATATTGTCAAAAAAACTTAGACAGCTCCGATTTATTCCTTTGATATCTTCAATTGCTTTGTTGAACTTTTGAATTTGAAACTGACACCCGACACGATAAACATAAACTGACACCCGAAAAGTTCACGTTATCACAACGAGATGGATTGGACAGAACCAGCTACTCGACAACGATGTGGATTTTGTAACCAGTTAGGACATAATCGAAGGAAGTGTCCTTCGTTACTAAGACGGGCTCTAGATAGTTAGAGATTGAATAATAAATAATTTTTTTTATTATATATTCATTTTATTCTATATTCAATTTTTTTATTATAATTTATCGTATATTCAACTTTTTTTATAATAATCTACTGTATATTCATTTTTTTTTTGTAATCAATAAAGTTTTACATTATAATAATCTAATATTTTCAATTTATTGTCTAATGATTATTCAATTATAGTATAATAATCTAATATATTCAATTTGTTGTCTAATGATTATTCAATTATAGTATAATAATCTAATATATTCAATTTGTTGTCTAATGATTATTCAATTATAGTATAATAATCTAATATATTCAATTTATTGTCTAATGATTATTCAATTATAGTATAATAATCTAATATATTCAAATATAGTCTAATGATTATTCAATTATAGTATGATTATTAGCTCTTTTTCCTCTTTTTTTTATATATATTTCTATGGAAAGTTCAAATAAAGTGAAAACTCTCGCTCTCTCTTAAGCTCTCGCTCTCGCTCTCACTCTCGCGCTCTCGCTCTCGCTCTCGCTCTCTCTGTTATTGTTGTTATTTTTCCATTAATGATTACTAGCTTTCATTTCTTGACAAAGCTAATTTTGAATTGTCTTTCATTTCAAGGCATAACTTGTATCCATGCGCTTCATATTCGCCTGGAGTTCGCTCCCAGAAATATAGCCATCCCTATCCCTCACGTCAATCCCACAAGCCTCCGTTTAATTCGAAATGATAACAAAATGCATATGCATAGGTTGTTAGAAACAGCTCGATTACACAGATACATATAGTATACCATCTCATTACTTTATTTCCTCTATGAGGGAAAAAGAAAAGTAATAAACCTGCAATCTCGAGGGTGGATGTGTGTCGAAACTTCAACCTTCGACAACCTAAGCGAGATTCGCGAGATTTCCCTTGTCGAGGGTTGAAGTTTCGGATTATGTATTGTTTCCAAATTTTTCTTTGTTCGTCGAGTTCTCAATGTTCAACCTCCACATTAGTCGAGTTCTCAACGTTCGACCTCTAGCCTCGAATTCCCAAAACAACAATATTTCTCTAATAAGTTTCAAAACAACAATATTTCTCTAATAAGTTTTGAAAACAACAATATTAATATTAAAGGTCCAAGGAGAAATCCAAGGAAATTAGGAGGATTTGAGGATTTGACCAATGATAAAAGGTAAGAGTTTTTTTTTTTTTTTTTTTTTTTTTTTTTTTTGTCAAATCCATGGCATTTCGTTAAAATCCTTTATTTTTCCCAAAAATTTTATTCCAAATACGCAACACATGGGCCAACACAAGTATCTTCAAATTCAAATTAGAATTTTTCTTAGTTAGAAGACAGGGAAAATATAAATTTTCTCTTGAACTTATTAGATTGTATTAATTTGAATCATAAGCTTTCAATGTTTCATCAATTTTGACCTTAAACTTATAAAATGGTTGCTATTTTAATCATCAATTCAATTTTCACTAATTTGCCTATTGATTTTATTTAAAAAAAATGCTACATATTTGAATGTACATAGATTAAATCGTTACAAACAAAAATTCAGGAACTAAATTATTACTTCTAGGAAAAGAATATAATTAGGAGTGATTTTTAACCTATTATTATATAATTAATTAAACACTTTTCCTTAATTAATTCCTTTTTCTTGAAGGAACTTGTTTCCTTATGAGTTTCCCCATCTTCATCCTCTATTTAAAACAACTTCATTCATCACAAAATTAACACACGATTTCTTTCTTAATCCTAATAATTTCTCCATTGCAATCGCAGTGTCTTTCCACTGCTGTCGGACTTGTAATTAAAATATCTTCAATTTCCTACGCAAAATTTGAATCTCTATCGGTAGACTTTGAGCCAAAATGTGAGGCCATTGTTAAATTTGATGAGAATGAGAATTTGAATTTTTTCAAATTTATCGAAGAGTTCAGATTGCTCGATTTGAGCATAAGTGTTGGTTTGATGAACATTATCCACTTCAACAATAAGAACATGAAGAATATCAAGAAGAAGATGAATATGAAGAACACTTCCTTGAAGAAAGCTCCAATGAGAACAAGAATCAGAATAAGAATTTGACTTTTTTTCAAATTTATCGAAGAACTTGAAGTTTAGAATGCTCGATTTAAGAGTAGGCTTTGGTTGGATGAACATTATCGAGTTCAACAACAAGAACAACAAGAATATAAGGAAGAAGATGAATATGAAGAACAATTTCCTAAAGAAAGCTCTGCCAATTGTTGAACTTTTTTTTCCCCTCTTCTTCTTCTAATTAAATCTGAGTCGGAGAGTTGTATTTGGCTATGTGATTTTACAGATGTTTTCCTTCCATGAACTTTTATTATCTTTTTGCCCTTAGTGGCTTAATAAAATGTGATTATGTTTTGTTTAAAAAAACAAAATTCAAAATTAAGTTATTGCATTATAAAATTGACACTTAACTTTAATAATATTTCTTATGATAGAGATTAAATATGTTTACCAATTTTAAAATATAACTACTCATCATTAGTTACTAAAGTTTAAGAGTTAAATTATTACCATTAATTCTTTCTGGTTTAATTTTCTTTAAAAAGTTGTAAAACATGCGCCCATTATATTAAAATATAATTTTTTATTATTAAGAAGGTATTAATACTATTTTTAACTTTTATATATAATTATTTAAGTTTAGGTTTTATACAAATTAGTTTTAAAAAAATATAGACATTAATTACATATCTTGGGCTATAAAAAGTAAAAACAAACATAATTTACATATCTAAATATAAAGATTAGTTATTTCAAATCTTTAAATATTAAACGGTTGTTTGGTAATTATTTTATTTTTTTGTTTTTGTTTTTTAAAATTAAGCTTATGGACACTATTTCTAACTCTACATTTCTTCCTTGTTTTTGTTGTTAGAATTTGGCTAGGAATTCAACCATTGTACTTAAAAAAAAGGTGAAAATCATTGTAAAAAGCATGGATAAAATAGGTTTAATAAAAACCAAAAATACAATGGTTATCAAATTGGACATTAAATTTTTCATATTTAATGTCTCTATTGTCAACATGAACATAGTTGATGTGAAAATATTGTTGAGTGGGTAAGAGCTTGTTAGTTGGCAATCTAGATTATGGTTTATGTATTTTAGATTCATTTTATTCAACATATATGTATTTGGAAAATATATATATATATATATATATATTAGGATTCTGTGTTCCAACAGTGCAAATTTTGAAAACAACATTTTTATGTTTTCTTTGTATCTAGATGTTTGACAAAATTATTTTAAATGAAGATAAAAATATCAAGAAATATAGTATACCTTGTTATAAAATGAATTCATTTCTTAAAAGTAAGTTTAAATATGTATTATGTAATGCATTATGGGTAGATTTGGACCAGAGGGCATAATTGACTTTTTAGAGTTTATAAACTATCTGATAAAAAAAAATGGCAAAGTTCGAGCCAGAAAACCATACCCGATGACCCGATGAATTCACATTTTATATATTAAAATTTCAACCATTTCTAAAATTTAAGACGGAATTGCAACATTTCTTTAAGTTTAGGGTCAAATTTCGGTGAAATTAAAAATGTTAATATCCAGATTGATACATGGTTAAAATTCCTTTTTTCCCAAAATCTATACACCATATCTAAGACAATATCATCTTGTCTCAATATCTAAAGAGTACTCTACATATTTGGATAAGAAAATAATACCTTATACGTTCTTTGGTTTTGGCTCTAGTTTCTATATGATTCCTTAGTTTGAAAATGTTAGACATCTAGTGTGAAACTCGGAATTCCATTTTCCCTTTTAAGCAGGAAATAAAAGAGATTAACTAAGTATGAGTGGGATCCTAAGTTAAAGAATATGAAATTTCTAAGTGATTAAAAGGATTTGTTAAATAGCTTTGGAAATAAGTCATAACTAGTGAAATTTGGCTAAGTATAACCATGCGTTGGAAGCCAAGGAGAAAAATGACTAAGTGTTTGAACATGCGTTGGTGTGGTGCCATGCATTAGCCATGAAGTTTTGAGAGGTTACTTGAGCATTGAGAGAGGCTGAAGTATGTCCAAGAACAACGCATGTTGCAGCTAATGCCTTGAGAGGTTAGAACAACACATGTGGTGCGATGGATGCGATGGACGCGACAGCGTTACGCGAGGCATGTGGTGATACGGTGCGAGGGCATGCAGTGATGCTACGCATGCGGTGGATGGTCACATGCGTTGGTGTCATACGACGGTGCTATGCGTCAGCACTATGCATTGGTGTCATTCGGCGGTGCTATGCGTCGTGCTACCGAAGGTATGCGTCGATGGTATACGGCAGCACTATGCATTGGTGTCACACGGTGATGCTATGCGGCAATACTATGCGTCGATGCTATGCGGCAACGTTATGCGTTGGTAGTATGCGGCAACAATGTTAGGCGATGAACTATGCGACGGTAAGACGAGCCAAGATGGATGCATGCACCAATTGGTGGAGTCCAGACATGAGAATGTTGCGGCAATTGAATGGGCGCATTTGTGGCTAGATGACCGCATATGAAGTTGGACGAACGCATATGAGGGTGGATGGACACATCCAAGGACATCATCCAGACATGTGGCTTGTTAGGAAGGAGTCTTAGGCCTTAAGTAAATGAGGTGGGTGCACGAGCAGACATGCAAAGTTAAGTCTTAAGTACTGGCTATGGCTGAAGAGGACACTTAAGATTGCATTGATATGGGGGATGCGTTGATAGTGTAAGGTGAAGACACATCGAGCAGGAGATGGAAGAGGCTAGGAGTTGGCAGAAGATAAGAAAAACACTTGGATGTGATCAATGGAAGAGGTGTCAGGAAAAGAAGAAGGGTTAAACGTCTATAAAAGGGGCAGAATGCCTCACTTCAACCCACACATCAGTTAAGTACATAAAAACCACAAAGAAAGGAAAGAATAAGAGATATTCGAAGGAGGGAAGGCAGTATTCGGGTGGAGGTAGAAGCAAAGGTGCCGAAGGGAACAGGGTTGTACGGGCAGACACATAGGCTAACTTCAAACAAGAAGCTTTTCCAAACTACTCGTGCAAATTAGGTGATTTTTGAACCAAAAGTTTCTAAATTAAATGTATTCGGTGTAAGGGTTGCCTTAACACAACTATAAATCTAAAACTATCAAATTCAAGGAAAACCGAGAGGTACTCACTAGTGAAGAGACAGCCGGGCCAAGAGGAATAAACTTGAGACTCGGAACTTTCGCCAAGGAATTTCAAGGAAAAACTTTAAGGTATTATAGTTAAGCCATTTCAAAACAAAAGAGTGAGTAATCTAAGCTTAAAGTTAAACCTGAAATAGGGTCCAGTGGAGGAACAAGGGAAACCGGGTGAACTAGGAAGAAAGATCTTAACAGATCACTTCGAGTAGTTACTTCTTTTACTCTTTTAAGCATATTTTGAGTTGATATGCTGTAGTTTATATTATGAGATGAGTATGACGTTGGGATGGTCAGGGGGTCTGTGGACTTAGAGCCTGAGCCCAAAAATCAATCCTTACAGGATGGTCAGGGGACCAAGGAGTCTAGTTCCTTGAATGGGACGGTCAGAGGGCCAATGGGCCTAGCTTCTAAGCCCATGAAAGGGAGAACTATGTGCACATAAGTTGATATTTTTAGATATGAATATTAACTATCTATCATGTGTGTAGGTAGGTTTGTGAAAAGCTTCATGGTATGGTGGAGGTTTGCATGGGAACCTCGTGATAATGCTTGTAAAAGACTTGTATTTGTTTTACCACTCACTAAGCTTTGTAAAGCTCATGGTTGTCTCTGTGTTTCTCTTGCAAGTAGCTAACGAGTCCAGGTTGCGGTGTTGGTCAAGGTCTGCCACAAGTCTAGAAATAGTATTAAATGAGATTGGTAGTAGGGATAGTGTCCTTCATGTAAATGTAACTTGAATTTGTAAACTAGTTTCTAAGTAAAACATGTAATATTTTTCCGTTGCTGTTATAAGTAAGGTTATTAAAAGAAACTAGTAGGTTAACCAAAGTAGCATCAGTTAATATCATGTCTCTTCTTGGGCTTAGGAGTGTGAGCTCGGGGCGGGGTGTGACATATAGTCTTTAAGTTTTGAGTTTTATTTCAATTTAGTTCATAAGTTTAAAAATATTACAATTTTACCCTTGAGATTTGAATCTTGTTTCAATTTGGTTTCTAGGTTTTAAGATTTTACATTTTAACCTCAGATTTTTATTAAATACTAACTTTCTATCATTGACGTCAAATTCTATTAATTAATTAAAAATAGTTATGAAATTTTAAATTTAATTTTAAAAGTGATAAAAATAGTGAAATTTAATTAATTATAATTCTTTTAACGATTTTTAATTTATCAATATAAATTAACTCTAAAGATGAAAAATGAGTATTTAATGCCAAATCGAGGTTAAAAATGTAAATCTTGAAACATAAGAACCAAATTGAGAAAAAAACTTAAATGTCAAGTAAAATTGTAGCATTTTGAATCCTTAAAGACTAAATTGAAACAAAATTTAGAACTCAAGGACTAAATATGTAATATTTTGAAATTCAGAGACTAAATAGAAATTAAGCTCAAATCTAAGGACCAAAATGATATTTTTTTCCTAAAATAAAGTTCTTTACACCATCCACATATTTACGATAGAAAGAAAGAAAGTAGTTATTAATGCTCTTCATAGTTCATATTTTCCACAAAAATTAAAAGACGCTATTTCCATAATAACTCAAATCCCAAACGGTTTCGGAAAAGGAAATTTAAAAATAAAATATAATATTAAAATTAATATAATATTATATAATATTAAAAACACATAATATAATATAATATTAAAATAAATTAAACATAATATATAAATAAACAATATAAATAAATTATTATTATTTTGTTTATTATTATTATTATTTTGTTATTTATATAAATAGTTTATCATTTTTTCTATGTGTGAAAATTTCTCCTTTTAAAATAAGATTTTTATAATTCCTTTTCCACTTTTTATATATTCCTTTTCTTTCTTTTCTCTACCGTCAAATATGATGATTATTACAGCAAGGGAGATTTTTCAAATGTACCAAGGGTAAGGTAGGATTAAGAAAGTGAGCTAAAGCTAGAAAGTGATAACAATGAGAACGAAAGTTTGTCAAGTTTTGTTTTTTAAAAAATTTTGAGTCATTCGTATAAAAATTGCTAAAAGGTCTATGAATATAACAAATTTCAAAATTTCAAAATAGAAATCGTATAATTTTATTCAACAGTGGTGTTCATCATTTTTAAGTCATTCCAAGTGTTGACAGCTCTAATAATTGTTAGACATAGATTTTCTTCTGCATTTATATTAACTACATATTTGTGTCCTTATTTTAATTTTATTACCCTATTGATTTTCATGATAATAATGTAAAAGTGATAATAATTTTAGTTTTGTTCATAACAAATTTAATTTTTTAGTATAAATTAGGGTGGGAGATTTGGAACATGGACCTCTCGGTCCTTGGTACATATATACGCCTCTTTTTGGCCCTTGTGATTATAAAATAACAAATTTTGAAATTTGGTTTTATAATAAATTAATAAAAAAAAACTGTTTTACCTTTTTTTCCTTTAAAAAAATGCAAAACTAACTTTTCGTTTTCAAATTTAGTTTACAATCAGATTTTAATAAAAAAAACTATTGTGAATTTGAGGAACACAATAAGAACACAAATACCAATAAAATATGATATTAAAATAAATATAATATTATATAATATTAAAATAAATTAAACATAGTATATAAATAAACAAAATAAAATAAATTAACAAAATATGAAGTAAGAAATTTCTCTAAAATATTAACTTTCTCCAATTTTTAGGGATTTTGCCCAATGTGTGTCATTCAAAACCTACCAAATGAATTTGACAAGTAGGAGATAGATTATATGGATACTAATAATGTATAATGTTGAGACACATGAATAACACTTTGGGAAATAAGGGCATGACACATGGTCAATGGACACTAAGCATGAGTATCTAATGAGCATCTAATGAGAATCTAGCATCATAATATTTATAATAAACACATTTTTTATTTTAAAAAAAGTTTTCTTTTTTTTTTTTCTCTCATTTATTCCTTATTTTCCTTCTCATCCTTCCATATTCTTCATTCAACATTTATGACAATCACCGCTTTGGATATAGACTTCATTCAACTCAGTCGTCGATGACTAGCAGTAGGTAAGCAGCGTGGTCGTTGGATAGTGGGCAGTGAAGAAATTTTGATGACCCACGACATGATCGATGCCACACTTTGGTGGTTAGAGCCCCGAAACAAGAGAATTTGAAATGGAAGAAGAAGAAGAAGGGAAAAGGGAGGAAAAAAACAAAAATCAATCACTAGGAAGACAATGGGTGGTCGATTGTGGGCAATGAGGCCAAAGCATATCTAACGATCCACGGCTAGAATGATTATTGTCACACTAAGCTTTTAGAATAAGAGAGTTTGTTTTTTTATTGTAAAAATGAAGAAGATGAAAGGAAGGAGAAATCTAAGGGAATTAGGAGAATTAGAGGAAAATGGAGGAAGGAGGAAAGATAAATTTTAGGGGTATTCGTGGGTTGGGTTGGATTGAAGAACTTTTTAGATTCAACCCAATTGTTTTGGTTGTAAACTTTTCAACCCAAATAACCTTATTAAAAAATGAATCCAACCCAATCCAACCATGAAATATTTTGTTTGAGCTAGTTCAGGTTACTCGGACCATTGATTTAAAATTTTATTCTAAAAACAAGTAAAATGTAAATATGTAAAGATCTAATTTAATTATTTTCATATATTAAATTAAGATTGACAATTCAATTTCAATTTATATAATGAAAGTTTTCTTTTTCAAAGTGCTAAGAAACTATTTTAAAGAGTTGTTGGAGAATGAATTATTTAAAAATAATGAAATTAAATAAAACTAAAATCAATATAAGGTTATTTTTAAATATAGAAAAATAAACCAAAATATTTACAAAATATAGAAAAATTTTAGAACTATCAATGATAGATGTTGATAGACTTCTATCGGTGTCTATTATTGATATTGATAGACACTGATAGACTTCTATCAGTGTTTATCATTGATAATTCGAAAATTTGCTATATTTTGTAAATATTTTCAACAGTTTTACAATTTGAAATAAATTTTCATTAATATATGTATAAATAATTTTATTATAAGTAACAAAAAAAATATATTTTTTAAAGTTATAATAAGTTCGAGTTGGTTTGGATTGAATTGGGTTATATTAGATGAACAAACCAACTCAATCCATAAAATCTTCATTTATTTGAACCCAACCCAATGCAAATGAGTTGATAACCTAACTCAACCGCACAGGTTAGGCTGGGAGATCCATTTTTTTAGTTATTGAGTTTTTTGAACACCTCTAATAAAATTGAAAAATATAAACATAAAAAAGTCATCAATGGTCGTTGGTCATAGATGATTGACCAATAGTCACTAGTGTATACCTGGTGGGAATTATCGATAGTCACACAATCGGTGATCAGTTAAAGTCAGTCGCTGACTTTCAACGATATTTGTCAACGATTAGCTGACAGCGGTCGTCACCTACGGTTATGATAGTCCGCTAGCAATGGTTATCAATAAGAACAACAAGAATATCAAGAAGATGAATATGAAAAACAATTTCTTAAAGAAAGCTCTGCCAATTGTTGAACTTTTTCCCCCTCTTCTTATTCTCTGTTTTTTGTTCCTTTTTCTTTTTTTTAATTTGATTTTGGATTTTCTTTCTCTTTTTACCGATTAATTGTGTATTTTGTCCCTACTTAATAATTCATCAATATATTGGATGAGTTTTTAATTTTTAATTTTTAATTTTATTCCATGGACGATGGTAAACTTAAATATATGTGGTCCTATATTTGATTTTTTACTGGTTTGATCCCTACAAATTTTTTTAACAATAATTAAACTACATATCTCTCTGAATCAAACATGCTAACTTCACCGGTATATGTTTTTGTGCATATATGTTTTATGTTAAGTTCTATTGTTGTTTTTATTAAAAGCCTATTACTTTCCAATTAAATGCAATATATCAACAATATATGAGAGTATTTTTGTATAATTGGAGAGTATGTGATTGAACCTCCAACCTCTAAAAATAGAGTGCATATCGATACCATTAAATTGAGTTCACACCGGTAAGAATGAATATTTCAATGATTAATTCTGTCTTTTTTTTAATTAAAAATATAATGATGTAAAGAAGTATTTGAATTATGCTAGGATAGCAAATTTGTTACTAAATGAAATTTGAATTTACTTTTTCTACTCAATTACATTTGCCATTAGTTTAATAATACCAAATAACATCACAAAATAATTTACTAAGTTTTAAAATAGGTTTTTTAATATACTTTCAAGTATATTTTAATAAGTTTTATTAAAAATGTTTGAATAGAGTTTTTAAAAAATATTTTTTTCTCAAGTCAATCTAAATGGGCCTTAGAAGTTTTTTTTCTCACAATCTAAATGGGCCCAAAATCTGAGTCGAAGAGTTGTATTTGGCTATGTGACTTTACAGATGCTTTCCTTCGATGAGCTTTTATTATCTTTTTGCGAGCTTAATAAAATGTGATTATGTTTTTGTTTTAAAAAAAATTCAAAATTAAGTTATTACATTATAAAACTGACACTTAACTTTAATAATATTTTTTTACGATAGAAATTAAATATGTTTACTAATTTTACAACTACTGATCATTAGTTACTAAAGTTTAAGATTGAAATTATTATCCTTAATTCTCTCAGATTTAATTTTCTTCCGAAAGTTGTAAAAGATGCACCCATTATATTAAAATATAATTTTATATTATTAAATAGGTATTAATACTATTTTGACATTTAATAAGTAATTATTTAAATTTAGTTTTTTTATACAAATTAGTTTAAAAAAATAGATATTAATTACATATGTTGGGCTAGAAAAAATAAAAAAAATAAAAATTTACGTATCTAAACATAAGGATTAGTTATTTCAAATCTTTAAATATTAAATGCCCGTTTCGTAATAATTTTATTTTTTATTTTTGTTTTTTAAAATTAAGCCTATGTATACTATTTCTATCTCTCAAATTTCTTTCTTTGTTATTTACTTTGCACTAATTGTTTAAAAAATCAAGCTAAATTTTGAGAACTAAAAAAAATTGCATTCAAAAAGTTGTTTATGTTGTTAGTATTTGGCTAAGAATTCAACTATTGTACTTAAGAAAAATACAAATCATTGTAAAAAATGTGGATAAAATAGGCTTAATAAAAAATAAAATAAAATGCTTACCAAATAGGAGATAAATTTTTTTATATTTAATGTCTCTATTGTCAAGATGAACATAGTTGTCGTGACATAAAATGGTTCGATTATCTCAACTTGCATATATTCTAATATATATGTATGTATATTAGTCACTCCAAATATTGTTGAGTGGGTAAGAGCATGTTAGTTGGCAATCTAGATTATGTTTTATGTATTTTAGATTCATTTAATTCAACAAATATGTATTTGGCAATATATATAGAGAGATATATAGATATATATTTATGAAAATATTTTAGGATTCTAATACAAATTCTGAAAACAACAGTTTTATGTTTTCTTTAAATCTAGATTTTGGATAGAATTATTTTAAATGAAAAGAAAAATATTAAGAAATATAGGCTCTACTATTTACGACATAACCTATAAAGACACACTCATAGGCTCTACTAACAAGCTTTCTTCTTTTAGGTGGTATTTTTACAAAGACTAGATACCCCCAAGTTCTAAAGTATGACAAGTTATGTTTCTTATTCTCAAGGACTTCGTAGGGTGAAGTTGTGTTTTTAGATTCTAGTATTCTATTTAGGACATAACACACGGTAAGGATAATTTCACCCCTACCAATAAGACGCAGCTCCTAAATTAAGAAAAATAGCAACTACTAGTTCAGATAGAGTTCTATTTTTTCTTTGGGCTTTTCCGTTCATTTCAGAAGAATAGGGTGCAGTCTCTTTATGTATTATTCCATGCGAGTTATAGAATTCGTTAAAACTATCTGAGTCGTACTCAGTTTTTCTATCATACAAAGTCTCTTAACCTTTCGGTTAAATTGGTTTTATACTTTAGTCACAAAAAGTTTAAAGGTATCAAAAGCATCACTTTTATTTTTCAGCAAACATATGAACGTGAAATTCGAGCTGTCATCAATAAAAGTGATAAAGTATATTTTACTATTCCTAGTCAAGACACCATCAAATTCACATAAGTCAAAATGAATTAAATCTAGAGGGTCAAATATCTTAAATACAGATTTATACGAATTCGTAGTTATTTTGGCCTGACTACAATATTCACATTTATCAAATTCATTCATGGATAACTTAAGAATCATTTCCAACCTAATCATGTTACTAACTAATCTTTTATTAACATGATAAAGTTTAACATGCCAAACATTGAATGAACACAACATATAAACAGAAGATTTTGTTTTATTTAAGTCTAGATTTAATTTGAACATGTCATCAATTGCATAACCCTTCCCTACGAATACATTATTCTTAGTGACGATATATAAATCTGCCCCTATTGTCTGAGTGAAGTCGGCCTTATTGAGGAGATACCCTGAGACCAGATTCTTTCTTGTCTCTAGAATGTGTAGCTCTTTTTTCAAAGTGAGAGTCTTCCTGGAGGCAAACTTCAACTTCACTTCGTTGATTCCAACAACTTTTGTTGAGTGGTGATCCCTCAACAATATATTTTTATCCTTAATTTCAGTAAAAGATTTAAAGAGACTAAGGTCATGACAGACATGGCGCATAGCGACAGTGTCTATCCACCACCCTTTGGAGCCAACGATCACATGTACTTCTATGATCATGACTACTAACGGCTCTACTATCAGGTTCGTCTGCTTAACACGACATCGCCTGTTTCTACAGTTCCTAACCATATGTCCAGGTTTGTTGCAGTGAAGAAATTGTACCGTTTCTCCTGAGGGTGGTTTTTACTTCTTCTGATTTTTTTGGTTACTGGATCCACAGTTCTGACCTTTTTTCTTCGTTCCCTTTTCCTTTGGGTCAGGTTTCACAATATTTGAGGCGGGTTTTCTTAGTACAATGTTTACCTTCTCCTTCTGGTCTTGTTTTCGGGCTTCCTCCTCAATCCTCAGGTGGGTGATCAGACTCTCGAAGGAGAACTCCTTAGTCTTATGCCTTAAAGTATTCTTAAAGTCCTTCCACAATGGAGGCAATTTGTCAATAATGACAGCAACTTGAAATTGCTCATTTCGGGGCATATCTTTGCTTATAATTTCATGGGTTATCTTTTTCAATGCATGGGTTTGGGCCTCCACAATTTTGTCATCCACCATTTGGAACATCAAGTAATAGCTCACAACATACTTTTCGAACCGGTCTCCTTGGCATCGTATTTTTCTACAGGGTATCCTATACTTCTTTTATTGCCTTCATTGTGCTTTAAAAGTCATATAAATCATCAGTCAAACCATTTAAAAAATATATTTTTTTTTGCATAAAAAGTATTTTTCTTCCCAATCAGATGCATCTTTGATCTATTGTTTGGTTGGATCTTCCTTTGGGACAGTTGGCTTCTCCATAGTGCAGACGTCAACAACCTTCTTGACGGTGAGGAAGAAGAGCATTTTCTACTTCTAACGTTTGAAGTTCTCCCTTTTGAATCGAAATGGATGGTTGAGTTCGGAGGACATAATATCATTCTAAGTTGAAAGGGTCACCACAACAGCCACAGATGGATAAACGTCTTAAAATTGTTGGATTTTAAATTCATTCATGGATATTTTAACATTACTATAATATTCACATTTATCAAATTCATTCATATATAACTTATGAATCATTTCCAACCTAATCATGTTACTAATTAATCTTTAATTAACATGTCAAAGTCTAGTATGCAGAACATTGAATGGACACAACATATAAACATAAGATTTCGTTTTATTTAAGTTTATATTTAATTTGAACATGCCATCAGTTACATGATCCTTCCCTACGAATACATTATTATTAGTGACGGTATATAAATCTGCCCTTATAGTATGAGTGAAGTCAGCCTTGTTGATGAGATAACCCTGAAGGAAATCTAAACATAGATATCCAGTGAGCGAAAATGGATAGTTCCAAATCCCATTGAGAAAGAACACAACGATTACAGTCTAAACACAAACGATTATGCATCAACTATAAATTATAGCGTGCTTCTTTAAAAGAACAAAGAGGCATAGAGTATGCAAATCTTTGAAAAAAATTTCTTCAAGTATCCTTCGATCGTTCAGCAACTTGATCAGAACACGATCTCAATGAACAAAATAGCCAACAAAACAAACTGATGAATCCTCAATCAATATCGAGTCCAACTCAATCCTCGACCCTCGAACTAAACTAGAACACCACCACAAGTGTTAACTTGGTATTCTCGGTGTGAGAATCCAAGAGTTGTGGGCTCTGTGTGACTTTAGATAAAAGAAAGGAGGAGGTAGACGATCGAGTAAGTGGGAGATGTATTGAAGGCTATCACATAGACTAGATACTCGATCGTTTAATAAACGGAAGCCTATCGTATAGACTTTGCTACTTGGTCGTGTAGCAACGAGTAAATGAGTAACTATTGTATAGTCAACTCGATACCCGATATAGTAACTATCCTATAGGCTGTGAGACACTATCATTTAGTAAAACATTTTTACTTGATAGTCCTTTCTTTTTTCAGATGACACAAATGAATCAACTCTCCGATTTGGAAAACAAATTTCTTTTTTATCTCACAGTTACCATAACTTCCAATAACCTCCCACTCAATCGGTTATTAAAGAAAAAGAATTAATTATCATATAATTAATATATGATAAATAAATATGATAACCAACTTATCATATTATATTTATAACCTATAGTTTTAATATTTCATCATATGAAACATATAAACCATAGTTCTTTTTCTATGTTATGGTATTTAATATAAATCATATTTATATTAATTCATCCAATTAATGTATCTATACACCATATCAATTATATCACATGCAACTGAATTAATTTAATTATATCACATATAATTAAACTTTCTCTTGTTAATTTGAACACTTCAAACTAATCCAAAATCTGATTCTCAACTTGAACCTATTGAGCTACCAAAGAGACCTTATAAACCTATAGCTTGAAGCTCCGACGGTATGTGAATAACTGACTAAACTTTTTAATCACAAAATCCACCATCCATTAACTGTTGGTCACTCCATTAAAGATCAACAGTTGCACTCTTCGCACTACAGATATATTTTTGTATCCATTGGATATAACCAATCAACAGTGCGATGACACTTCACAAATCGCTCGTAAGTACAACTGGGCCAATTTACTGTTTTGCCCCTATAGTTACATCTAACTCTTTAAGTACCACTGATTTCTCTAATGAACAATAAGTCATAGTCCTACTATGACTAAGTCCATTCTTCCAAAGAGAGAGTGTGGCCACTATGTTCAAGACCCGGAATCAGTCCATCCACTTGTATGTCTCACATACATGCTTGAGTTACATAAAATAACCACAGATCTTAGTTTATTGGATTGAGTAAATGCTTATAAAATAACACTTATTTTATTAATAACAATATGTTCACAAAGTGTTTATAAACTACGAGACCACCGGGAGAATTAGGACACCAATCCCAACAATCTCCCTTTTTTCTAACGCCTCGAGAAATTAACGTACAATACATAAAACAGTATAATATACAATAAACTAGACATACTCTATACCCCAGTATCATCTCCCACTTGCCCTAGACAAGGTGTCGCATGCCTTGTACACCTAGACTCTCTAGATCACCCTCGAACACTTTAGCCATGAGAGCCTTTGTAAATGGATCAGCAACATTGTATTGTTCGTTAGATGAATCAATGGTACTTAAGGAGTGAGATGTAACTACAGGGGCAAAATGATAAATTGGCCCAACTGTACTTATGAGCATCTGTGAAGGGTTATCGTACTTATGATTGGTTATATCTGATTGACACAAAAATATATCTGTGGTAAGAAGAGTTCAATTGTTGGTCTTTAGTGGAATGCTTGACAGTTAACGGATGGTGGATCTCATGGCTAAAGAGTTTAGTCAGCTACTCACGTACCATTAGAACTTCGAGCCACAAGTCCATAAGGTCCCCTAGTTAGCTTGGATAAAGTCGAGAATTATTTTTTAGGCCAGTTTGAAATGTTCAAATTGACAAGAGGGAGTTCGATTATATATAATATAATTGAACTGGTTACTTATATGTGATATAATTGACTAAATGTATGAGATACATTATTTTGGAGGAAACTAGATATAAATATGATTTATATCAAGTAGAGGAGAAATTACTATAGTAGATATATGATATCAAACTATAGGTTAAGAATATAATATGATTATATTCATTTACTAATTAATTGGTTGGTTATGTGATAATTGGCCGGATATTTCTCCTGATCGTGCGTTAGTGAGAAAATAAAATTCAGTTATTGTAACTGAAGAATAAAATGAAAATTGTTTTCATTTTGCAAGAGTTCGAAAAAATCGCTCACGGTGTGGAAATGTAACGATCTCTTAGCTGAGAGCCTATACGATAGCGTCTTATCGCTTAAACGATCGGACACCTCACGTACTAAACGATCGCACGCGTCCTCTAAACGATCGCTCAGTTTTCCTAAACGATCGCTTAGCGTGGTGAGTTTTCTAAACGACCGCTTACTAATTACTAAACGATCACTTAGTAAAACCTACACGATCGTGTACCTTTCTCTAAGCGACAAACACCCGCTATATAATAGCTCTCTCCCACTTGCTTGTCATTCTACATGATCGTCCCTTTCCTCCTTCCTCTACCAATTCCATCAAAGTCCACTCTTTGGATTCTCACTCCAAGAATACCAAGGGCTCTAACTGGTGGTGTCGTCCCAAGTCCTGCGTGTTCGTGTGCTGCTGTTCGTGTAGACGATTGTGCTGCTAGTTGTAAGACCTAACTCTTAACCTAGGCTGTATTGGGTTAGGATAGAGAAACAATTCTTGGTCAAAGGGGTTTGTCTAGAGAGAATGGTTTGGGAAAGTAGCCGTTAAAGGTTAAATTGAGATAAATTGACGTAGAAATGCGCCAATGGGTGGTGTTCGATCATGGACATGGTGTACCAAATAAGGTGTCATCAGGAATTAACTAAGTGGAAGTTACCTAGGTCAAAGAGGAGGAAAATTCTAAGTGTTTAAATGGATTGCTTAAGTAGCTTTGGAATAAGCCATAACTAGTGAAAATGTCCAAAAGGAACTATGCGTTGGAAGCCAAGGCGGAAATAGCTTAAGTACTAGACAACGCGTTGGCTTTATGCTAAGTATTGGTATTGTACCATGCGTTGGCCATGAACATTTGAGAGGTTAGTTTGATGCAAGGGTTGTATATCAAGGCACTCGACCAAGATGACTTGCGATTATCTTGTGAGGATGACCAAGCATGCGACAGCTAAAAAACTTGGGAGGTTAGCAAGAGCATGCGGCAGCCTCAAGTTGTGCGGACATAGGCGCTTGGCGCTGGAGATTCGTGCGTGGGTCGATCGTGTAGTAAATACACGATGGATGCGACGATGCTATGCGTCGATGCTACGCGATGGATGTGTCAATGCTATGCGGCGATGGTATGTGTCGATGTTACACGATGGATGCGTTGATGCTACGTGATGGATGTGGCGATAAGATGCGGCGATGCTACGTGATGGATGCCGCGATGCTACACGATGGTATGCGGCGATGGGATGCGTCAATACTATGTGATGGTGCTATGCGGCGGCCTTACTAAAGGATAAGCTAGGCGATGGAACAAGCTATGGTGGATACATGGGGAATTGTCCTTGCGTTGCTAAGGCTTGCGGTAATAAGGTTATAAGGTTTGGTTGCGTTGGTCTTGTAAGAGATTAAGGATGTTAACAAGCAACAAGGACATACATGCGTTGGTCATAAGGGATGCGATGGTGAGCTATATCATGAGGTGTTGAGTTGAGAACCAAGTCGACCCAAAGGTTTTTATGCGTTGGTAACGCGCTATATACCAAAGACATCTAAGGCATGTGGACACATAGGAGAAGGCTTGAGCAAGTAGTATGCAGTGAAAGAAGGATGGTAATAATCCTAGGCGAGCGCATAAGCCAAAGGTAAGCCATGCGGGAGAGGAAGGTATGCGGCCAAGGATGCGATGCTTTGAATTTTGACTCAAGTGATGCGTTGATAGGAAAGCCTCGAGTTGATGATGGCTAACCAAGAAAAGGACATGTACAGCCAAGCCATAAGGTTAGAATGAGCCTTGCGAACGTCTAGCGTATGCGACCAAGTTGCACAAGGAAAGGTTGCAGAATTAAGGTTAGTGGGTCGCATATGGGGAAAAGTGCTATGCAACAATGGTTTGAAGAGACACCTCAAAGGCACAAGGATTGGATGGACGCATGCGCCAAGGGGGGTGTCCGGACATAGGTATGTTGCGTCAATTGGACGAATGCATATGTGGTTGGAGGGCCGCATTGGTGATTGGATGGATGCAATTTGGCTTGCGATCATGAGAGTATGGAATACGCCTATAAGTGATGCTAAATCATCCGGACATATAATCTTAAACATTAAGCAGATGAGGTGGCTTAAGGACATTGCATGCAAAGTAATTCTTATCTACTCAAATAGGAGGTGTAAGGGTAATATTACATGCAAAGTAAACATTTTTATTGGCAAACCAAAATTAAAACAACTCAAGGCCTTGCTGGCAAAGGATTAACGTTGGCAGCATGAGGAAAAGGCATTTGGATTTGAGGTGTCGCATGGAGAGGAGCCCAGGATACCTATAAATAGAGGGCTTGGCATAAGAAATTTACTCATGCCATTTCCAAGTTTCAAGTTCTAAAGTATTAAATATTGAGTTGAGAGTAAGTTCTCGGGTTGCCGTCACATTTGGAGTACGGAGGAGACATGAATTGGTTAGCAAGGTGAAAGGCCAGACTGCCGCCCAAGCCAACACACGCCCAACACATTGTACGGACACCGCAATCACAGCGCAACGCATTGCGCGCCCCTTCTGTGCAAGGTATGATGCCACAGACGCCCTGCCCAGCCCCTGTGCGCATGCTGTTTCGCCTTGTCATGAGCATCAACGCCCGGATTGGTCAGAATAACCTCCAAACAGGCTGTTTGAGGATTTTGGCCGAAATTTTTTCATTTTAAGTAGAGTAAGCTGGTAATTTTAGTATAAGAGGATATTTTGGATATTTTAAAGTTATTTTGTGAAATACTGGTATTAATTTGGAATTTCATTGGAAATGGGAGGAATTTCAGGAAAACACTTCAAAGGTAATTTGCAGTGGAGAGCCCTGCAAATACGGTGAGTGGTTATTGTGTTATTGTATTATTGTATTATTGATATATTTCTATACATATATAAGTAAATATATATATAGGGAATAATATTAAACTGGCATGAACAGGGATGCATGTGTATTATGTTACTATGCTTGCTAAGACATTGTTGTATGTTTGTGTTGGAAACTGGAATTGTACCTGGGATATATAGTTAGCATGCTAGAAAGGGTACTTGGCAGGAAAATATAGTCGGCTTCGGTCGGCGGGAAATCATAGTCGGTGACGACCGACGGGAAATATATTCAAGTTACCTAAGCATAGCTAGCGGGAAGAATAATCAATGTGCACATTGGCGGGAAAATAGGGTATATGGAAAGTTTCCACAAGAATTGTTGTTATATTGCTTTAAGGTACGCTCATGCCAGAAATAACCAGTGGTATGGCTGGGAATGTTTGACCAGTGGATGAGTTGGGGATAATCCAGTAGTCTGGCTGGAGAAATAATTGTGAACTTGTGGTATTGTACTTATTGATTATGTATTGATTTCTAAAAAGTATATTTCAGTAGTCAAATTTATTGTTTATTTAAAGACACCACTCACTGGGCTTTATAGCTCATGCTTTCCAAATGTTTTTCTTCCCCCCCCCCCCCCCCCCCAGGTAGCGCAGCGGAGCGTTCAAGGAAAAGTCACCAAGCCACCAACACCAGGAATTTGGTAATCTCTCACAGAGCATGACTCGGATTGGGTAGCTGAAAATCAGTAGGATAGTTAATTCATTTGTATAAAAATTATATGAATATTGTAGACATTCTACTTAGTCCATAATAAAAGAAACATAGATATATTAGCTGTCCTAGTGGTAGATTGGCATATCTTCACACTCTCTTCTAGGTCTTGGGCTAAGGATCGGGAGGGGGTGTGACACTAGTAGCCGACTGTTTGCTGGGTGATAAAGAGCATAGAGGGTTTGCTTCCGCTTGATTGAGTTCAAAGTGAAGACAATCTTCAAATGGTAAGTTACTCAATCTGTTGCTATTTATTTGTTAAAACATGCCTATAATTAGTGTTAAATTGCATACATGTTTGTTAGAATGTGTGTGTGGTAATTCGGTCACAATGAAATGGGAAAGATCTGAACGCGCTCATGGATACTCTTGTTTAAGCGTTTCTTCAATCACAATAGAGTGTGATCGACAAAGACATATTTGGAACAACTTCCAAATCGGTAAGGAACTTCCTAAGCCAAACAACCTCTTTAGCAGCTTCACAAGCGACTACCCCTTCTCCCGAAGTTACGGGGTCATTTTGCCGAGTTCCTTCGACACCTCCTGGTTGTCATCGCTCGATCACTTCCTTTTCGTATTCAGATTCCATAGTAGAGTCCAATATGCATCCCTGCTTGATGCTTCATTAAACTATAGCCCCTCCATTCAAAATGAACACTAACCCTGATGTCGATTTTCGAGAATCTCTATCAGTCTAAAAGTCAGAGTCGGTGTATCCTGTAATGATCAAATCCTTATCTCCATACGAGCATATAGTCCCTCGTTCACTGAAGATACTTGAGAATCGTTTTGACCGCCATCTGGTGATTTAATCCTGGATTGGACTGATATCAATTGACAATCCCTACTGCATAGCAAATGTCAGGTCTAGTACATAACATTGCATATATAAGGCTATCAATAGCCGATGCATAAGGAATTTGTCTTATTTCCTCAACCTCTTGAGGTATCTTAGGACACTGTTCCTTAGACAAAATAATTCCATGCTTGAAAGGTAATAAACCCCTATTGGAATTCTGCATCGAGTACCTGATCAACATCTTGTTAATGTACGATTCTTAAGACAAAGCCAACCTTTTGTTCTTACGATCCCTTATGATTTGGATCCCTAGAAAAAACTGTGTCGCTCCCAAATCTTTCCTTTGGAATTAGGCGGCCAACCATTTCTTAATGTCAGTCAGAAAATCTACATCTTTCCCAATGAGTAGGATATCATCCACATACAACACTAGGAAAGCTACTAAGCTATTGATGATTTTCTTGTAAACACAAGACTCATCAACATTTTGATCAAAACCAAATGACTTGATTGCACTATCAAATCGAATGTTCCAAGTTCTAGATTCTTGTTTTAACTCATAAATTGACCTATTAAGCTTGCAAACCTTTTGCTCTTAATCTGGAACAATGAACCTTTTTGGTTGGGCTATATAGATGGTTTCCTCAAGATTACCATTCAAAAAGACAGTCTTGACATCTATTTGTCATATCTCATAATTATAAAATGTGGCTATGGACAGAAGAATCCTGATAGACTTCAACATGACAACAAGTGAGAAAGTTTCCTCATAGTCCACTCTCTTAACCTAGGTATAACCCTTTGCCACAAGTCTAGCCTTAAAGGTCTGCACCTTTCCATCTACACCTCTTTTCCTATTGTAGATCTACTTACAACCTATAGGTTTTACCCCATCATGCTGATCAACATATTCCCAGATGGAATTGAAGTACATAGACTCCATTTCCTGATTCATAGCTTCAATCTAGTCATATTTGTCAACATCCACCATTGCTTGCTTATAAGACAACAGATCCTCAACTCCATCATCAGACATGATGTTTTGGGCTTCAGTTAAACCCATGTAGCGTTTCGTTGGGTTCACAACCCTCCCACTATGTCAAGGTAGTCTAAACTCTTGAGATGGTTGACTAGATGAACGAACATCAATAACTCTTGTTGATCTATCAGTCTATTCAATAACTCTTGTTGAACTCTCAGTAGTCTTACTAGAAATCTCATTTAAAACAAGCTTACTTCGTGGTTTATGATCCCTAATGTGACCTTCTTCTAAGAAAATAGCATTTGTTGACATAAACACTTTGTTCTCACTTGGATCATAGAAGTATCCACCCCTCGTTTCTTTAGGGTAACCTACTGAAGGAACTCTTATTCAAGAGTACCTATGAGCAAAAGTGGATCTTTCCAATTCATTGTAACAGAATTTCCACATATGCATTCAAACATATAAATATGCATTCACAACGCTAAATTACTTGTATGCTTAGAGAATCAATAAATAAGAGACCGAGATATCATACCAGTTGAAGACTTTTTCTTCACAGCAAATCTGACTTTCACTGGAATGACAAACTATTGTTCAACAACTCCCAATCGTCTACCTTAAGCAGTCTCCACATAAACAGAAGGAAACAGGGATGACACCACCACTCAAAGCCCTCAGTATTCTCAGAGTGAGAATCTAAAGGGTAGGCCTTGTTCGGATTTGGTAGAGGGGAGAAGGAAGGGAGATCGTATACAACGATCAAGAGAGTGGGAGAATGGCTCGTTTATCGTATAGACAAAATGCTTGATCGTTTAGGTGAAGTATACAATCGTGTAGGAAAAGGTAAGCGATCGTCTAAACAATGATATAGGAAAAGCTAAGAGATTTTCTATACGATCGTTTAGTAAAGCTCAGGAGGTAAACGATCGCTTAGTAAAAGGTAAGCGATCGTTTAGTAAATAGCGCGCATGGGTGTAAGCGTTAAGCGATCGTTCAACACTATCGTATACGTAAGGGATCGTTCAGCACTATCGTATGGGCTCTGATTTTACTAAGTGATGACAAACTTCAACACTGTGTCGCACATCCAATAAGCACTGTGAGCTATTTAAACAACTCAAATCGATTCTTCATCTTACTCATCCGTTATGAATACAGAAGAGACACCGGCCAATTATCTCATAACTATCCAATTAATAAATAATAAATATAATCTCATTCTATTCATAACCTATGGCTTAATATCATATATTAACCATAGTATTTTTCTCCCACTAGATATAAATCATATTTATATCCAATTTCCTCCAAATTAATGTATCTCATACATAGAATTAATTATATCATATATAATTAACTAGTTCAATTAATCATATAT
This sequence comes from Benincasa hispida, assembly GCF_027475165.1. Classification (NCBI taxonomy): domain Eukaryota; kingdom Viridiplantae; phylum Streptophyta; class Magnoliopsida; order Cucurbitales; family Cucurbitaceae; genus Benincasa; species Benincasa hispida. The sequence goes on from NC_143488.1 coordinate 18,787,162, forward strand.
AATCGAACTCCCTCTTGTCAATTTGAACATTTCAAACTGACCCAAAAACTGATTCTCAACCTTTATCCAATCGTACTGACTAAACTCTTTAGCCACGAGATCCACCATCCGTTAACTGCCAAGCATTCTACTAAAGATCGACAATTGAACTCTTCTTACCATATATTTCTATGTCCATTGGATATAACCAATCATCAGTACGATGACCCTTCACAGATGCTCGTAAGTACAATTGGGCCAATTTATCGTTTTGCCCCTATAGTTACATCTTACTCCTTAAGTATAACTGATCCCTCTAATGAACAATACAACATAGTCCTACTATGTATGAACACCTTTCGGGCCATGAGAAGGTGTATGGCGCCATATCGTTCAAGCCCCAGGATCAGCTTTTAAGGAAACAATCTATCTACTTACTTCTGCTTCATGGAAGAAGTGAACTCTATCTTGTGAAGCTGAGTTCTCAGCTCCCAAATCAGATGAACCCTCAAAGTGGTAGGTATGAGTCGGTGCTCTGGCCACTCATAACCATGCAAATCAAAGGATCATCCTCAATGGCAGGAGTTCCTAACTCACTCAGGATTGAGGTCATGTTACCTATGGTCATCCTAGTGAAGTGAAGTATCTTTCATGAACGGAGTTATATAACGAGACGTTAACACTTCGTGGTCAGGTCTTATACAAACTCTTTGTATAGGACGCCCCCGCTCGCATGTCCCCTATACAAATGATCAGGATCAGACCATCTATGACAAGTCACAACACTTGTAACTATTCCACAAAACGGGCTGCGTCTATAGTGTTATCAAGATAAGGTTTCCCTTCTATATCCATATACTACAGACCATTTTCATTATCACTTAAGACATGATCCACTTATGTCACTACATACATGCTTAAGTTACATAAAGACAACCAGGGATATTAAGTTTATTGGTTTGTGGTGAAGCAAATAAAACATCTAAATGTGCAAAGTCAAGAAGTGAAGTAAATATCATATATTATACATCACAAGCGATCGTACAAAATGTGTTTACAAACTACAGGACACGAGACTTTAGGGCATCAACCCCAACACCTACAAATAGGCAAACTTTCGAATGAAATTCCAACTTTTTAGGGTTAGCCACAAGCACGTGGGCCGGACATCTCCAAATCTTAAAGTGTTGTAAAGTACCTTTACGATCTCTCCATAACTCAAAAGGCGTTTCAGAAACACTCTTTGAGGGAATATTGTTCAAAATGTAAACTGCAGTCTCCATTGCAAATCTCCAAAACAAGTCTAGAAGATGAGCATAACTCATCATAGACCAAACCATGTCCAACAGGATTCTGTTCTCCTTTCTAATACACCATTCTGCTGAGGTGTACCTGAGACCGAGAGTTGGGACGTGATTCCATGTTCTATCATATAGTTCTGGAATTCTAAGTCCATATACTCTCCACCACGAACAGATCGTAGTGTTTTATCTTCCTAACTAACAAGTTTTCAACTTCAGCCTTATACTCCTTGAACTTTTCAAGAGCGTCAGACTTATGTTGCATTAGGTATAGATATCTATATCTTGAATAATCATCTATGAAAGAGATGAAATATTCATACCCACCTCGTGTTCTAACACTCATCGGACCACAAAGGTCTGAATGTATAAGCTCCAAGGTTTCCTTGGCTCTATAACCTTTTCCAGTAAAAGATCATTTGGTCATTTTTCCTTCAAGACATGATTCACATACCGGCAAAGAGTTTTCTTCTAAACCATTTACAAGTCCATATTTCTTCAATTTCTCAATCCTATTGAGATTGATGTGACCTAACCTTAAATGCCAAATATAGGCGTTTTCCTTGGGAGAAACCCTTGGTTTTTTTTTTTCGTTGTTGCTGTTTTGAACATTTCAATATTAAGTCAGGCTTTTATGACTAAAGACCTTAGTACGTATAAGTTATTTTCTATTGAACCAAAACTAATCTCCATACCATTCTTAAAAATAAACACTTTATTCTCAGAAAAAGAGATGGAATAACCTTGTTCAATCAGACAAGATACTGAAATTAAGTTCCTCTTGATACGAGGAACTACATAAACATTATCCAGTAACAGATAACATTTCTTGTCCAAAAATAACTTAAGCCTGCCTACAGCAACAACTGAAACAACCTCACCAGTACTAACTCGAAGAGTCATCTCTCCACCTTCCAACTTTTTCGAGGAATTAAATCCTTGATGGGAAAAACATACATGTGAAACCCGGATTTCCATTTTCCCTACTTAAACAGGTGGTTAAGGAAATTAACTAAGTGAAAGTCAAACCTTATGTTGAAGTTAAGGAAATTTCTAAGTGTTGGATAGACTTTTCCTTGAGTAGCTTTGAGTTAAGCTTAAATTGATGAAAATTGACTAAGTGTGGGACTAGGCATTGCTATGCATTGGCCATAGATCTTGGAGACATTATTTGGGAAAAGGGAGAATTTGAAGTGGGATTGACGCATGCCTTGGAGGTTAGACCAATGCACTAGGCTCAATGGATGCATTGGAAGGGTTTTGATGGATGCGTTGGAAAGGGTGGCATACGGCTGAAGGAAGAAAGTTGAAGTGATACATTGGAAGGTTGGATGGCACGAGGGTCGGCAGTGCAAAGGGCATGAGGACGCAAGTGTGTGCGAGGAATGAGAAGGCAAGCGTGTGTGAGGAATGAGGACACACGGGTAGGCGAGGACACGGGCAAGGCATGCACTGGAGGGTGGCATGCGTCGAGCGCCCATACACAGCACACAACCTATGCGTCGAGCGCTGTCGAGCGAGTCGAGTGCCCATGCGTCGAGCGGCCGAGCGAGCCCTGCGAGCGATGCCAAACTGTCGTGCCAAGCGATGCATCGATGCCAAGCGCCCATGCGGCCGAGCAAGCCTTGCGAACGATGCCCAGTGCCTATGCCACACGCCCATGCATCGGTGACTAGCATCTATGTCAAGCGCTATACGCCCATGCCGAGCGAGCCTTGTGGTGATGTTGAGTGAGCGATGCGTTGAAGACAAGTGGCCATCCTATACGTTAATGGTGGCTGGCTCTTGCAATGGTTAGGACTTGCGATGGCAAAGTTGGGTTGCAATGGTGGTGAATTGGAAAACCAAGTGGAACAAAGGCCTACTATGCGTTGATGGCACTATGTGTTGAACATACAAGATTTGTGGACGCATATAAAAGATGAGCTCACATAGAGGACGTCATCAAACATGTGTCTTCTTGGGAGGAAACCTTAAGCCTTAAGGAATTGAGGTGGTTGCACAAGAGGGCATGCAACCTTAAGCCCCATGCGTTGGCTATGTAGGAGAAGGACACCCAACATTGTGTTGATCCAACATTGTGTTGATGGGGTAAGGTGGAGACACCTCAAGCAGGAGGTGGAATGGACTGGATGTTGGCAATCGCGAAGGGAAACACTTGGATGAGGAGGTGTCGACCTTGGAGAGCCTTTGAACGCCTATAAATAGGGATAAGGACTTAAGATGAGAACTCAATTCTCTTCAAAGGACATAAAGAAGAGTGTATTGGGAGGAGGCTAAAAGGAGAGATGTTGTCAGATAGAAAGGTCAGAAAGTAGCATCAACTTGGGAAGGGGAGTTCTCCTAGGATACTCGTGCATTTGATGTGATTTCAAAACCATCTGAAATCTAAAAGAGTCTAAATTTTCTTGGTGGTCTGCCAGAGAAGAAGCTCCAAGGAATCAGTCTGGAGAATGAGGAAAACACAGAGGGGTTGAGCTGTCGGATAAGCTGGGCCAGTCTTGATATTTTGATGTTTTCGGCCAAACCACGAGAATTTATGAGCTAATATTTTTAGGTAAGCTTCCTGAGACATTTTAGAGCATATTTGTAGAAGGAAGTAACTCGAGATAAAGCTTGGAACTATGAGTAGTTTGAGCTTTAATTTGAATATAGAATTTAGGGTTCAAAAGAGAAGCCCGAGAAGACCAAGGAACTTTTAGAGAGAAAAGTTCCTAAACGACCAAGGTGAGTGGTAATTTCCTTTAAGTATTAAAGCATATCTTTTAGAGTAATTGTATATGCTTAGGTTATGAATGAGTATCTAACTTGAGCATGAGATTATGTGATTGGGATTGTCAGGGGGTTAATAGACCTAGTGCCTAAGCCCATAAGCAAAATCTCATGGGATGGTCAGGGGATACAAGAAGTCTAGTTCCTGAGCCTGTGGGAGCGTCCTCATATGGGATGGTCAGAGGGTCGACGGGCCTAGCATCTGAGCCCATGAGCGGGGAGCTATATGCACATAGGAGACAGAGGGAACGTAAAGAGTAAGCGTTGTATTTAATAGCAGTTATCTATCTACCGTGTGTGTAGGTAAACGGCATACTCATTCTAAGTAGTTATTGGTTTAGCTATCTATCGTGCGAGTAGATAGAGTTGAGAACAGACTCACTCGAGGCGAAGGTTTGAATGTAACCTCGTATCTATGATATGCTTGTTATTTATGAGTCGAAATAGACTCTAGAAATAGCTTACCACTCACTGAGCTTTGTAAAAGCTCATTCCGTTATTTCATGATTTTCTTCCCAGGTAGCGAAAGGTAAGGAGTTCCAGGGTGCTGCTAAGGCCAAGGTCTACCACAAGTCACAGTTACACTTCCAGAGGGTTTTACAGTTGTGATTGTAAACTTTGTTGTTAAGTCTTGGAGTTGTATAAACGTTACATTGTTGTAATATAAAATGGGCCTACTTAATCCGTTGTAGTTTGCCTCTTTGACTTAATCAGTTGGATGTTGAATTTGTTCATTGGTATCAGAGTTATTTCTGCAAGAGTTATTATGCAGTAAGTGTCAACAAAAGTTTGATAACTGCTACAGTCACGCCCTTTCTCAGGCTCAGAGGATAGTCTGGGGCGGGGTGTGACAATACGTGGTTAGTAGCACATGAATCAAGTATCCATGCAGAATCATCATTCTCTATCAAACACGTCTCCAAAAAAAATAAATCACATTCATCGTCTTTAGACTTCTTCCTCTTCTAGATAGTAGTGGGATCAGTATCAAAACCTATATAAGCTCCAAATTCCATTTCAGAGAACAATTCTCGTCTATGAACTTCATCTAAATCAGCAACAATTGCTTTCTCTTTTAGTCCCTTGACATTCAAGAAAGACTAGAGATTATTTTTGGAACTGACACTACTGGTTTCTTTGTCATCAATACCACTTTGCTCAAAAAGTGAGAACTGACGTTTAAACAATTCTTACAACGAGTCCATGATTTGATGTGTGATGACCATGTTTTCAACCTCTTTGGCCAAGGCATCATGTATGCTTTCCAAAATATGAAGTTGGGCCATCGAATTAGCCTTCATCCAAACTTCATATGCATTATGAACATTTCACGGTGCATCAGGGTTTGGGACTTGAGGACACTCCCCAACTATGACAAACTCGAGGTCATTTACCACAAAATACGTTTTAATAGACTCTTTCCAATGTATGTAATCGGTCAAATTTGAAAAAGCAACTAACAGAAAATCATACAATGACATGTTGAAAAAACAAACATATTGATCTACATTAGATTTTAGCAAATACTCTTTGAAAACAAAATCCAATATGGTTTAGCAAAATCTAAATGAACCCCGTATGACAACGAGTTTTGCAATGACGCTTCAGTGGTTTAGGAAAAAAGCCACCGAGGAGTAGTCAATTTATCCCTCCTTTGAATTGAGACACTCTTAACCAATCATTACACCAGAACAACTCTTGTTCCTATAACAACTAGTCATCATTGATTTGGTTAAGAAATCATTAACTTGCTTAACAATTTCCCGTAAATATGACCCTTCATTTTAGATCCTAGAGTTCTGCCCCAAGCCTCCAATCCGAAGGGAAAAATCCAATTGGGGCAAAAACTAAAGTGACCTTATCTATTTCTGGAGTTCACCTTGATATTGACCAACTGCACAAACCATCCAAAGGGGGATGCTCTCAGGGCGCCACAAGGCCGTGCAAAAAGATCTCACGGTGCAAACCAATGGAGGTCGCAGGACATGTTAACACACATCCTTTACCCACTTACTATAAATACTCTCTCCATTCACCTTGATATTGACTCATGCAAACACCATCCGAAGGGCGATGCTCCCAGGGCACCACGAGGCCAAGCATTAATCTCACGGTGTGAACATTAAGAGAGAAATGTGAGTGGAATTGACATATCGTTTATATCTTTTCCTCCCACTGAGTATTTTAAGAACCTAGGGTTTAGTTACTTGGAAAAACACGGTTAATTATTTTAACTAAGTGACTATTTAGGTTTTCCCAAAAATAACTCTTACTTTAGAAAATTGAATAACTTTTGATCATCATTCATTAAACACTTCAACGAACTCTTTGACCAACTGTTGCATGCTTGTAGTAAATCTATCTAATTCACCTTTCTAGGTAGGTTCCCAGGTAGGGGTGTCCTGTTTTCGTCAGCTTAAATAACTCAACTTAGCCAGAACCCACTTTAGACAAAAGGTCCCTTATAGATAGATTTATTACAAATTTAATCTTTTATGCAAATGAATTTAATCCTATTAAACTAATTTAAAAGATTAAAGTTAAGTTACTAATCTCATCAGAACCATGAACTTAGGTCTATCTCAATCAAATTTTAAAACCCTTTAAAACATGGTTTTGCCTAAGTTGACATGCAACTCTTTCTTATTGATTTTAGTTCTAATTTTCATTATAACTCTTATAAAAGGAAACAACTAAAACCAACCACAATGCGAAGCAACACATTCATAAGGCATTCATAACTCTTATAAATAAGCCTAAGAGTCATGCTCCATGCATTTTTCATCCATTACTACTTTTATATAACTCTTATATAACAAAGTAATGAACCAAGCATACATGCTCTCATACACCCTTATACTATAACACTTATAATATAAAGATGATGCATGAATATGCTTAACGCATGCCTAAATATAACTCTTATATTATATGATGCATGAGCATGCTTTAATGTAATTTAATCATGCAATCCACCATATTATAATACTTATAATATATGATGCATGAATAAATGCATAGCCTAAGGTGGGTTTTAAATCTATATGTCATACATTACGGCATATAAACAAACATACATCTCATGTATATTAAAAATAATAGACAGGGATAACCTCAAAATCCGAAATAAAAAACTAACTATTACATAAAACAATCGAGTCGACCGGCTTAAACAAGCGAACCGGGTCTTGAACCGCCCGGGTGAATCCTTGTTCTACTAATTGTGTAGCTTTTCCTTGTGATCGTCGAGTAATGTTGGTCGAGTAACCACGATCGTGTAGCAACGATCGAGTACCTTTGACTATGCGATGAAGCATGAAGGCCACTTGGTCGTGCAGCACCGAGTTTAAACACAAGCCTAAGCGATCCAGTAGACGACAATTATGCGATGATGCATGATCGTCTAGACGATCGAGGAGCAAGCACCGAGTAACATTTAACAAGTGATCAAGTAGCCAGTGACTATGCAATGAAGCAGCTGGCCTACACAATCGTTTAGTGTGCACGCCTACCATGCAACAAGTATCATATACGCTATGCGATCATTTACCCCCATAGTTTACACGATAGAGTAGCCAATGCAAACCGATCGAGTAAACTCTTTACTTGTTCATTTAACATTAGTCATACGATCGTTTAGTAAATGCTACACGATCAAGTTAGAACTTTTCTACTTGATTGTTTAGCCAAATCTAAATGATCATTTAGCCTGGGCTACACGATACGACCAACGCTTGGTATTCTTCTTCCTCGATGAGAACAACATCTCCATGCTTCTTTGAAACATCATCACAAACCACTCAAGACACTTTAAACACTTTGAATACAGACTCAATAGCAAGTTAATTATGCCCAAAAATTCAAAGGCCCTTACAAATTAACTTTGAAATGTAAAAAAGGCTTTAAAACAGGGGCAATCATCCTAAAACATCCATCAAACCATCCACAAACATACTTAACACTTAAATGCATTGTAGAACACACTTAAAACCCAACATGACTGTAAAATAAATTTCAATACAACAATGAAATTTGGAATATTAGAACAATCTAGCTCTGATGCCAATCGAAGGAAATCTAAACATAGATATCCAGTGAGCGGAAGTGGATTGTTCCAAATCCTATTGAAAAAGAACACAACAATTATAATCTAAACACAAACGATTATGCATCAACTATAAATTACAGCATGCTTTTTAAAAATAACAAAGAGGGATAGAGTATGAAAACCTTTGAAGAATCTTTCTTTAAGTATCCCTTGATTGTTCAGCAACGCGATTAGAACAAATCTCAACGAACAAAACAGCCAACAACACGAACTGATGAATCCTCGATCACTATCGAGTCCAACTCAATCCTGGACCCTCAAACTAAATAAGAACACCACCACAAGTATTACCTTGGTATTCTCGATGTGAGAATCTAGGAGTTGTAGGCTCTGTGTGACTTTGGATAGAGGAAAGGAGGAGGTAGACGATCGAGTAAGTGGGAAATGTATGAAGTCTATCGCATAGACTAGATATTCAATTGTTTAGTAAACGGCTTATAGACTTTGCTACTCGATCGTGTAGCAACGAGTAAATGAGTAACTATCGTATAGTCAACTCCATACCCGATATAGTAACTATCGTGTAGGCTGTGAGACACTATCATTTAGTAAAACATTTTTACTCGATAGTCCTTTTTTTGTCAAACGACACAAATGAATCAACTCTCCAATATGGAAAATAATTTTTTTTATCTCACAGTTACCATAACTTCTAATAACCTCCCACTCAATCGGTTATTAAAGAAAAGAATTAATTATCATATAATTCATATATTATAAATAAATATGATAAACAACTTATCATGTTATATTTATAATCTATAGTTTTAATATTTCATCATATGAAACATATAAACCATAGTTCTTTTTCTATGTTATGGTATTTAATATAAATCATATTTATATTAATTCCTCCAATTAATGTATCTAATACATCATATCAATTATATCACATATAATTGAATTAATTTAATTATATCACATATAATTAAACTTCCTCTTGTTAATTTGAACAGTTCAAACTAACCCAAAATATGATTCTCAACTTGAACACATTGAGCTACCAAGGGGACCTTATGGACTTGTACTTTGAAGCTCCAACAGTACGTGAATAACTGATTAAACTCTTTAATCACGGGATCCACCATCCGTTAATTGTTGGTCACTCCACTAAAGATCGATAGTTGCACTCTTCGCACTACAGATATATTTCTGTGTCCATTGGATATAACCAGTCAACAATGTAATGACCCTTCATAAATCGCTCGTAAGTACAGCTAGGCCAATTTACCATTTTTCCTCTGTAGTTACAACTAACTTCTTAAGTACCACTGATTCCTCTAATGAGCAATAAGTCATAGTCCTACTATGACTGAGTCCTCTCTTCCAAAGAGAGGGTGTGGTCACTATATTCAAAACCTGGAATCAGCCCTTAAGGGAGCAATTTATCTACTTACTCCTGCTTCGTGGAAGGAGTGAATTCCATCTTGTGTACCTAAGTTTCCAGCTCCTCAATCAGACAAATCCCTAAAATGGTAGGCTTGTTGAGTTAGCAATTTGGCCACTCTCACCCATACAAATTAAAGGACCACCCTCATGAGCAGAAGTTCCCAACTCACTCAGGATTAAGGTCATGTCACCTATGGTCCTCCTAGTGAAATGTAAGTCTCAATTATCAACGGCGTTATATAACGAGACTAATCATTTCATAGTCCGGTCTTATACAAACTCTTTGTATAGGATACTCCGCTCTCATGTCTCCACATGAATGGTCAGGATTAGACAATTTATAGCACTTTAAATACTTGTAACTCTACAAAACGGGTCGTATTCGTAATGTCACCAGGATAAGGTATCCCTCATTTATCATTATACTACAGACAATTTAGGTTATTACTTAAGGCATGATTCATTTGTATGTCTCACATACATGCTTAAGTTACATAAAATAACCACAGATCTTATTTTATTGGATTGAGTAAGTGTTTATAAAATAACACTTATTTTATTAATAACAATATGTTCACAATGTGTTTACAAACTACGAGACCACTGGGAGAATTATGACACCAATCCTGTTGTAACACAGAACTTTTTCTATATTTCTTGTGATGATTTTACAAGAGGGAGCATCCCTTTATATACAACTATGGTAGCTAATTAAGGAAAAACTTATAACAGTAAAAAAATGTACATATGGAAAGAATAAAAGTAAACCTAAATTACAGGGAATAAAATCATATGTACAAGGTAAGAGGTGATTTTCTATATTCAACACTCCCTCTCAAGCTGGGCAATATATGTTGATTAAATCCAGCTTTATTTTTAAGTCTTTAAACATATTCTTGGAAAGGGCCTTTGTTAGTTTGTCAGCAATTTGCCTCTTGGTAGGTATGTAGTTGAGTGAGATGCTTTTGTTTTCAATTTTTTCTTTAATAAAGTGTCGATCAATGTCTACATGTTTTATGTGATCATGATGGACTGGGTCTTTGGCGATACTGATAGTAGCTTGATTATCATAGTGTACCTCCAGATTTGAATTTAAGTTCAGATAGAATGCTTTTGAGCCACATTCCTTCACATATTCCTTGAGCTAGAGCTCTTAGTTCTGCTTCGGCACTGCTTCTGGATACTACAGATTGTTTCTTGCTTCGCCAGTTGACTAAATTTCCCCAAACAAAGGTGCAATATTTGGAAGTTGACCTTCTGTCTATTTTTTAGCTTGCTCAATCGGCATCTGTGAATATTTCGATGTTTCTTCTCTTAGATTTCTTAAAGTATAATCCCTCTCTTAGAGTTCCTTTCAAGTACCTGAGTATTCTGTATATAGCTTGCATATTGTCTTCTATTGGATTGTTCATAAATTGACTTACAAAGCTAACTGCAAAACAGATATCAGGTCTTGTGTGAGTTAGGTAAATCAATTTTCCAACTAGCCTTTGATACTGATCTTTGTTAACCAGTTTGTGATTGTTTTCTTTGATTATGTGATTGTTTATGTCAATTGGAGTATTAGCAAGCTTGCATCCAAGCATTCCAATTTCCTTTAACAGGTCAAGGACATATTTTCTTTGAGAAATGCTCAAGCCTGTTTTTGAGCGGGCCACTTCCATTCCTAGGAAGTATTTAAGGTTGCCTAAGTCCTTTACTTCGAATTCCTTGGCTAAGAGAAGTTTCATATTTCTTATTTCTTCTTCATGGTCTCTAGTAAGGATAATGTTATCTACATAGACAATGATAATTACTATTTTACTTGTGCAAGAATGTTTGACGAAGAGAGTATGGTCAGATTGACATTGTGAGTACCCGTTTTCCTTTACCACTCTTGAGAATTTATCAAACCACGCCCGAGGGGATTATTTTAGGCCATATAGGAATTTTTTGAGTTTGCATACCTTATTTATGGTTTGAGTAGATTTTACACCGACCGGTATATCCATATACACTTTTTCTTCTAAGTCTCCATTAAGGAAGGCATTCTTTATGTCTAATTGATGAAGAATGCAATCATTATTACAGTTAGGGGAAACAGAACACGAATAGTATTTAATTTTGCTACTAGGGAAAATGTTTCTTGATAGTCAATGCCATAGGACTGGGTGAATCCTTTGGCGACGAGTTTAGCTTTGAACATATATTTTTCTCCATTAGCCTTGTAATTTATGGTGAAGATCCATTTGCATCCTACTATTTTCTTTCCTGGAGGTAGGTCTATTATTTCCCATGTGTTGTTCTTTTCCAAGGCCTTTATTTCGTTTAATACAACTTACTTCCAATTAATGTTATTGAGGGCTTCATAGACGTTGTTTGGAATGTAAACTTGGGATAGTATAGTTGTGAATGCTTTAAACTTGGGAGAGAGGTTTTTGTAGGATAGGTAGTTTTGGATGGGATGCATCGTACAGGTTCTTACCCCTTTCCGTTTTGCAATAGGAAGATCAATGTCTTCAGTAAGTGTTTCAGTTGTGGAGTTGGAGACATGATTTTCCTGTATTTCGGTTGGGTTTTGATTGAGTACTGGTACATGTTCAAGGGTGTTCTTTCTTTTAATATAGACTATAGGATCTTTCCTACTTTCTGGTGGGTCTTTATTGGGAATATCTATTTCATGTATATAAGGAACATATGAAGCACTCTCTTCAAAGAGATCTAGTTTTTGGGTTCCTTCGGTTTCCAGAAGTTTTCCATTTTCTATGAGGGTGGAAGGTTCAATGGTGTCTTGCTTTTTGAAGTAAGGTTAGGTTTCAAAAAAGTTACATCCATGGATGTATAAAACCTTTTTTTAGTTGGTGAGTAGCATTTGTATCCCTTTTGGCTTGGAGCATAACCGAGAAAGATGCATTTTATTGCCTTAAGATCTAACTTACTCCTATTGGGTCTATGATCTTGGATAAAGACTGTGCAACCAAATATTTTTAAAGGGACTTGAGAAAATAATCTATCATGTAGAAATACTTCCTTAAGTTTTTGTAAGAGAGTTTTAAAGCCTAATATTCGAGAGGGCATTTTATTAATAAGGTAGGTGGCTGTTAGAACCACTTCTCCCCAAAAAAGGTGGGGGTGTTAGCGTGACACATTAAAGCTCTAGAAACTTCTAGGAGGTGTCTGTTTTTTCTCTCCGCAATTCCATTTTGCTGGAGAGTGTTAGGACATGTACTCAAGTGGGCAATAACTTTTTCGTTTAGAAAATTTTTCAAGGAAGTGTTAAAATAATCCTTAGCATTGTCTGTGAAGAATTTGGATTTTGGTGTTAAAGAGATTGAGAATCATGGCAAACAGATTCTGGAATATGGAAGTAACTTCAGATTTTTCTTTCATTAAAAACACCCAAGTAAGTCTAGTATGATCATCGATAAATGAAACAAACCATTTAGCTCCTGTTGCATTCTGAACTTTACTAGGGCCCTAGACATCACTATGCATCATAGAAAAGGGATAAGAGGGTTTATATGTGCTTACCGGATATGAGGATCGAGCCAGCTTTGCATTTCACAAGACTCACATTGAAACACCTGAGAACTTCTATTGAAAATTTCTGGAAACATTCATTTTAAATATAGAAAATTGGGATGTCCTAAACGATTATGCCATAACATTATTTTACTATCATAATTGTCTTGAGAAGCAACAAAAGTAGATGTACTAACATAATCATCTTTAGAGACAACAAAATTAGATGTACTAGATGTATTATCATAATAGTCTTTAGAAATAAAATGAGATTTGCTAAGACCTAACTCCTTGACTTGTGGCTTAAGAGCATTTAGTATGTAGAGACCCGAGGTTTCCTTAGCATTGCCAATCATCTTCCCCGAATTCAAATCCTGAAATATGCAATTATATGAGTAGAAAGTTGCACTACAGTTTTTCATAAACGTTAGTTTGCTTATGGAAAGAAGATTTCATTTAAGATTTGGGACATGCAACACATTCTCTAATACTAGATTTTTAGATACAAACACATTGCCAGTTCTGATTACTTTAGAATAGGTACCATCGGCAATCTTTACAGTAATTTGACTGTTACAGTATGTGTACTTAGTTAAAAGTGAGATGTCACCTATCATGTGATCTGATGCACCAGAGTCAATAATCCAAGTACTACAATTTTATTTGGTTGCATTAAGGGCCCAAAGAAAGTTACCTGATTATACCATTATTGCTATGCTAGTTTCTGATGTTTTTTTAGTAGGTTTCGATTGGCCGAATAGTTTTTGGAGAAGGTCCAACTGCTCCTTAGTAAACGCATTATATTCAGGGTTAACATTACCTTCTAATGATGTACTTGCTTGATAGACCTTTCCACGTCTGTCTCCTGTACATTTGTTGGGCTTCCAATCTAGAGGTTTTCCATGAATATCCCAACACACTTCTTTAGTGTGTCCTGGTTTTTTACAGTGTTCATACAATGGTCTTGGTTTTCGTTGTCGATTCTCAGTTCCTGTGCAGTACTGGTTTCAATTGTAATGGTTATCATGAGTATTTGTACGTACCTCATTACCAAAGTTTCGACCAAGTAAGGCTGATCCTTCAGATTCTGAACTGGCAGTCACTCCTAACATTAGTTTCTTCCTACTTTCTTCTCTTCTCACTTCTGCAAAAACTTCTCTAATGTTAGGTAATGGTTTAATAGCTAAGATTCTACCACGTACCTCATCGAGTTCTTTATTAAGGCCAAGTAGAAATTTGAACACTCGTTTCTTTTCAATTATCTTTTTGAATGTAGCTTCATCTGCAGCACATTCCCACTTATGGCTTTCAAATATGTCCAGTTGCTGCCAAAGTCGAGATAGTTAAGTAAAATAGTGAATGATTTTCATATCCCCTTTCCGTACCTCATGAATTTTGCCTTCAATTTGAAATGACTCTGCAGTATTTGCTTGGTCAAAATAAGTTTCACGAGCTGCTTCCCAAATTTCGCTTACAGTTGAGAAGAGTAAAAAACCTTCACCAATCTCTGTCGTCATGGAGTTGATTAGCCATGACATAACCATATTATTTTCCGCTTTTCATGTCTTGTATCTTTGATCAACTTGGTCTGGGATATGATCTTTGTTTGACAGGTAATCTTCCTTTCCTTTTCCACATATGAACATCATAACTGATTGTGACCAATGTAGGTAATTCCTTCCATTTAATTTATGATTAGTAATTGGAAGTACGATCCCTTCAGTATTGTTAGAATTTATGGATGCAATAAAAAAAATTTGATTGGCAAAATAATTAATTAAGCATAGGAAAAAGGAAAAAAAAAACAATAAAAAAACTGATAAAAAATCGTCCAGACCCGATTCATGCTCTAGACCCATGATTTCACCCGATCCGACCCAGAAGACTCAGACCCGGTTCGACCCGACTTTGTTCACGTGACCCGGTGAAACTTAACCCGTTCACTCGAGGTTTCGTCGATGATTATGGCTGCTGCGATTTCGTTTTCCACCCACGGTCCGCGAATCTTCACAACCGGAGATGAGATTTTGGGAATCGGCACCCACGTATTATTGGTCGCCGGTCGATAACTTTCGGTTGAAGAATGTATTCTTGGTCGTCAGTCGAAGACTGTGTTTCGACTGTGTTTCGTCGGTCGAAGACTTTGTTCTTTAGATTTTCGGATTGTTGGTTGGGTTTGATGCGTTTTTCTTCGGACGTGAAGCTTCACGCAAGGAATCGATGGAGGTTTCTTCTGGTGCACTAATTCCAGCTACTAAGTATATTTGTGGTTTTCTATTTTCTTTTCTAGGGTTTCAGACGTGAAACCTATAGAAAGGATTCATAGAGTTGGCTCTGATACCATGTTGTAATACATAACTTTTTCTATATTTCTTGTGATGATTTTACAAGAGGGAGCATCCCTTATATATAAAACTATGATAGCTAATTAAGGAAAAACTTATAACAGTCAAAAAATGTAAATATGGAAAGAATAAAAGTAAACCCAAATTACAGGGAATAAAATTATATGTACAAGGGAAGAGGTAATTTTTCCATATTTAACAAATCCCAACAAGCCCGAGACCATATTCCTTCTTATCTTTAGAGTGTGTAGGATTTCCTTCAAAATGGCTACTAACGACTTTTCTGTCAGATTCACCTACTCAGTAGAACGACTCTTGTTCCTACAGTTCCTGGTCATATGTCCAAGTTTGTTGCAGTTATAGTGAAGAAATTATACCGTTTCTCGTGAGAATGGTTTCTGCTTCTCCTGTGAGTGGTTTTTATTTCTTCTAATTGTTCTGGTTGCTAGATCCACTATTCTAACATTTTCTCTTGGTTCCCGTTTACTTCTATTCAGGTTTCACAACAGCTAAGGATGGCTTTCGGGGTATAATTTTACCTTGTTAGAGTTAGTATGCAATTAGCGGAAGAAACCAGGATCATTAAGTACTCTAAGTCATCAATTTTAGCAATTAAGAAAGCATGTTCATAACATAAAAATTAGGGTTTGAAAATATACCTTTGAAGACCTTCTTCAATCCACGAATTCAGCTTCAATCTTCACTCCAAAAGGATGTAAACCATCACTTGATCTTCCCTACTATTCTCTAAGACCTTAGATTGGGTGGTGGAACCCAAAATGAGTTGGAATTGAAGGGCATTAGAAAGGATCTTCTGATTTGATGTCTATAGGTTGAGATAACTCATTCTTTCTTTCAGTTTCAGAATTGCATAATCCCAATCTCATAATTCAAAATTCCTTTTTAACAAAATGTCATGCAAAAAACTAAAATTGTAATACTTTGACACCATATCCATATATTTGGGTGGCAAAATAAGTGTAAGAATGTGGAAGAAGTGAAAATTACCCACTTTCTTCCATTCTTCATTTTATATTAAATTGAATTTCAATTTTAAAATTCAATTACTAATTTGAAATCAAATTTCAGTTATTTAAAATAAAAATAATAAAATATTAATTCTATATTAATATTTAAAACCCGATTAATTTTAAAGTAAAATTAATTTCAAACTAAAATTAATTCTAAATAATTAATTAAATTAAATTAATATCAAATATTAAATTAATATAACACCTATTCTAAACATGAATCCTTATTCATATAAATAATATTTAAATCATATTTAAATATTATCCAATTCTCCAATTTCGTTTAATTCGATAATTAAACGTGTAATTATATCATATATAATTATCGATTCCCTTAATTCGGAGTTGAACGTTTCAAATTTACTCATCAAACTATTTTAAAGTTTAATCCAATTGTGAGCTAGTAGAGGGACCTAATGAACATACAGATCATGGACTCCAACAATCTGAAATTAATCAGCTAAACTCTTTAAACCAGATTAATCAACATTCGTTAACTACTGGGTCACTCCCTTAAAGCCCAGTAGCTGCACTCTTCTCACTGTAGATATATTTTCATCCACTTGATATAACCATAATCAGTAAATCAACCCTTCACAGGTTATCCGTAATAATGGTTGGGTCAAAAGTTGTTCTACCCATGAGATTACATCATGTTCCTCAAGTCTCACTGATCCTCTAATGAACAATTGGTTTGTGATCCAATCACTAAACCGAGTCCCTCTTGGGTCAGTGAGAGGGTGAGGCTCCTTGTTCAAGACCCGGAATTAGCACTTAAGGGAACAACCTCTCTACTATCCCTAGAAGTGGGTAAGAGTGAATACCGTCTTGACCAAGATCAAATCAGTTGCATCTTTGATCTGTTGTTTGGTAGGATCTTTATTTCGGATAGTTGGCTTCTCATTAGTGTAGACATCAGCAACCTTCTTAATGGTGAGAAAGAACAACATCTTCTACTTCCAACATTTGAAGTTTGCTCTTTCGAATAGGAATGGGCAATTGAGGTCAGAGAACATAATATCGTTTTGAGTTGAAACTGCCATCACAATGGCAGATAGACAGACATCTTTAAATTGTTGGACGGGTACCTTTGGTGGACAAAAGATACCTGTGATCGAACAATGTCAGACGTCGATAATTAACCTGTAATAGGCTGAGTCATAGACTTCGCTCTCTTTAAGATGTTTCGCGACTCTACCCCTTGTGCCAACAGTTCAAAAATGGCCATGCCATCCCCAGGATAAACTAACCCAGATAATACTATCTCGAACGGAACTGCACCATAAGCAATCAAAATTCTGACACCTGTCTAAAATGATAAAGCTCGGAAACATAAAAGAAAGTGGGAAGTTTTTTTGTGCGTTGTGATCAGAGAAGAGAGGGAAAGCACACTGGGTTGTGATGCTTCTTTCTTGAGAAGCCCGATCAATTTATAGGCAAAGAGTTTCAACGAAATATCGCGTAATGCACATAGGTGAAGGACATACAATTTATCAAAGAGTACCTCTGAGCGGAAGCGAGATCGTTCCAAACTCATTGTGATAGAGTTACCACATTCACAATCTAATAGAATATTTATGCAATTTACAACAAATTACAGGCATGCTTTCAAACTTAAACAATAAGAGAACAAGAAACGTACCAGTTAAAAAACCCTTCTTCACAGAAAACTCGTTCTCACATAAGGCTTGCTCCTTTCACTCTCGCTGAGAATGTTCAAGCTATCGTCTACCCACGAACGGACTCCACACGAACACAGCAGCAGGGAGGACATCACCACTTAGAACCCTCGATATTCTCAGTGTGAGAATCAATGAGGTATAGGCTCTGTTGGATTTGGCAGAGGGAAGGAAGAAAAAGGAAATCGTATACCACGACCAAGCAAGTGGGAGAAGGCAACTGTTTATCGTATAGATGATGCTTGGTCGTTTAGGAAGAGGTACACGATCATTTAGTAAAAGAGCCGCAATCGTATAGACGATTGTTTAGTAAACACTCGGGTGCGCGATCATTTAGGAGAAATCTAGACGATCGTTTAGCAAATCCTATGTGATTGTTTAGAAGAACGTGTGCGTGTATACGATCGTTTAGAAACGTTGAGCTATCATATATGCCCTTGGTTTGCTATGCGACTGGCATTATACACTAAACGTGAGCGAATATCTTATCTCTCTGCAAAATGAAACGATCTTCATTTAATCCTTCAGTTATGAATACTAAATGTAACATCCAACAATCATATGGTTAAGGAGAAAAAACCGACACAACAATTATCCTATAATTGTCAAATTAAATAATAAATATAATCATATTATATTCATTAACCTATAGTTTAATATCACATCATATACAATACATGAACCATAATCTTTTCTCCTCCACTAGATATAAATCATATTTATATCATTTTCCTCCAAATAATGTATCTTATACATAATGTCAATCATATCATATATAATTAACCAGTTCAATCATATCATATATAATCGAACTCCCTCTTGTCAATTTGAACACTTCAAATTGACCTAAAAATTAATTCTCAACTTGAATCCATTGAGCTATCAAGGGGATCTTATGAACCTATGGCTCAAAGCTCCAATCGTACGTGAATAGATTACTAAAATCTTTAGCCACGAGATCCACGATCTGTTAACTGCCAGACATTGTACTAAAGATCGACAGCTGCACTCTTCTCACCACAAATATATTTTTGTGTCCATTGGATATAACCAATTAATAGTACGATAACCCTTCACAGATGCTCGTAAATACAGCTGAGCCAATTTACCATTTTGCCCTTGTAATTACATCTAACTTCTTAAGTACCACTGATCCCTCTAATGAACAATATAACATAGTCCGACTATGTGTAGACACCTCTCGGGCAATGAGAAGATGTGTGGCACCACATCGTTCAAGCCTCGGGATCAGCCCTTAAGGGAGTAATCTATCTACTTACCCCTGATTCAAGGAATGAGTGAATTCCATCTTGTGTAGCTGATTCACAATTCCCAAATCAGAGGAATCCCCAAAGTGGTAGGTTTGAGTCGGCGATCTGGCCACTCACACCTATGTAAATCAAAGGACCGCCCTCAAAGGCAGGAGTTCCCAACTCACTTAGGATTGAGGTCATGTTACCTATGGTCATCCTAGTGAAGTAAAGTCTTTGTCATAAACGACGTTATATAACAAGACTAAAACACTTCGTGGTCCGATCTTATACAAACTCCTTTGTGTAGGACGCCCCCGCTCGCATGCCTCCACATGAATGATCAGGATCAGACCATCTGTAGCAAGTCATAACACTTATAACTATTCTACAAAGCGGGTCGCATCTGTAGCATTACCAGAATAAGGTTTCCCTTCTATATCCATATACTACAGACCATTATGGTTATCACTTAAGACATGATCCATCTGTATGTCTCCACGTACATGCTTAAGTTACAAACGACAACCAGGAATCTTAGTTTATTGGTTTGTGGTAAAGCAATTAAAACATCCAATGTTCATAGACAAAAGTGAAGAAAATATCATATATTATACACACAAGCGTTTATTCAAAACTGTGTTTACAAACTACAGGACACAAGAGTTTAGGGCATCATCCCCAACAATTTCTATAAATAATTTATCATTTTTTCTATTTGTGAAAATTTTTCCTTTTAAAATAAGGTTTTATAATTCTTTTTCCACTTTTTTAAATATTCTTTTTTCTTCTTTTCTCTACCGTCAAATATGATGATTATTTGACAGCAAGGGTATTTGTCAAATGTACCAAAGGTAAGGCAGGATTAAGAAAGTGAGTTAAAGCTAGAAAGTGATACAAATGAGAACAAAAGTTTGTCAAATTTTATTTTTTTAAAATTTTGAGTCGTTCGTATAATTTGCTAAAATTTCTATTAAAACAACAATTTCAAAATAAGAAAATAGAAATTGAAATCTTTATAAAACAGGTTGAAACAATTTTATTCAACGGTCGTGTTCATCATTTTCAAGCCACTCCAAGTGTTGACAACTCTAATAATTGTTAGACATGGAATTTCTTCTACATTTATATTAACTATCCTCATTTTAATTCTATTACTCTATTAATTTTCAATAAAATAATGTAAGAGTGATAATAATTTTAGTTTTGTTCATAAAAAAATTAACTTTTTAGAATAAATTAGGGTGGAAGATTTGGAACATGAACCTCTGGGTTCTTGGTACATATGGACGTCTCTTTTGGCCCTTACGATTATAAAATAACAAATTTTGAAATTTGGTTTTATAATAAATTAATAAAAAATTGTTTTACCTTTTTTTTCTTTTTAAGTAAAAAAACAAAATTAACTTTTCATTTTCAAATTTAGTTTACAATCGGATTTTAACAAATTTAGTTTTTCTTTTTCTAATTTACCCCTTTTTTTCTTTTTTTTACCATGAGATTTGTATTAAATAACATTCTTAATTAAATGATATTCTTAATTGTTTGTCCTTTTTTTTTTGCATAATTATAATTATTAGTGGAAAGCTGATTGATGCCTATTTTTTTTTTTATTAAACATTATTTTTGTTCTAATTTTAATTATCAAACTAAAAAAAATATTGTGAATGTGAGGGGCACAATAAGAATACAGATACCAATAAAATATAATATTAAAGTAAATGTAATACAATATAATATTAAAATAAATTAAATATAATATATAAATTAACAAAATATGAAGTAAAGAATTTCTCTAAAATCTCCACTTTCTCCAATTTTCAAGGAATTCGCCCAATATATGTGTCATCCAAAACCCACCAAATGCCACTATTTATAGGCAATTTGGCAAGTAGGAGATGAATTACATGAACACTAATAATGTATAATGTTGAGACACATGAAGAACACTTTGGAAAATAAGGGCATAACACATGGTCAATTGATACTAATCATGAACATCTAATGAGCATCATAATATTTATAATAAAAAAAATTTATTTAAAGAAAAAGTTTTCTTTTTCTTTTTTCTCTCATTTATTCCTTCTTTTCTTTTTGATCCTTCCATATTCTTCATTCAACATTTATGACAACCGCCAATTGGATATAGTCTTCATTCAACTCAATCGTTGATGACTAGCAGTAGGTGAGCAGCGATGGTCGTTAGGTAGTGGGCAGGGAAGAAATTTTGATGACTCACGACATGATTGATGCTACACTTTAGTGGTTGGAGCTCCGAAACAAGAGAATTTGAAATGGAGGAAGAAGAAGAAGGGAAGAGGGAGGAAAAAACCAAAAATCAATCACTAGGAAGACAATGGGTGGTCGACAGTGGGTATCAGCAGTGGGTACCAAAGCATATCTAACGATAAAATGATTTTTGTCACACTAAGCTTTTAGAATAAGAGAGTTTGTTTTTTATTGTAAAAAGGAAGAAGAGGAAAGGAAGGAGAAATCCAAGGGAATTAGGAGGATTGGATGAAAATGGAGGAAGGAGGAAAGATAAACTTTAGGGTATTCGTGAGTCGGGTTGGATTGAAACACTTTTTAGACTCAACAAAATTTTTGTGGTTATAAACTTCTTCAACCCAAATAACCTTATTAAAAAATGAATCCAACCCAATCCAACCATGAAATACTTGGTTTGAGCTAATTCAGGTTACTCAGGCCATTGATTTAAAATTTTGTTCTAAAAAGAAGTAGAATGTAAATACGTAAAGATCTGATTTAATTATTTTCATATATTGAATGAAGATTAACAATTCGATTTTAATTAATATAATGAAAGTTTTCTTTTCAAAGTGCTAAGAAACTACTTTTAAGAGTTGTTGGAGAATAAATTATTTAAACATGAAATTAAATAAAACTAAAATCAATATAGGTATAAACAATTGTATTATAAGTAACAAAAAAAATATATTTTTAAAAAAGTTATAATAAGTTCAAGTTGGTTTAGATTGGTTTGGGTTATATTAGGTGAACCTATAAACCATTTCAATCCATCAAATCTTTATTTATTTGAAGTAAACCCAACGCAAATGAGTTGATAACCCAACTCAAACCGCACGGGTTGGATTAGGTTGATCCATTTTTTTAGGTCTTTTCTGAACACCCCTAATAAAATTGAAAAAAAAATTTTAAAAGTCATCAATGGTTGTTGGTCATAGATGAGTGACCAATAGTCACTAGTGTATGGCTGGTGGCAATTATCGATAAAGGCAGTCGCTGACTAACAACAATCTTTATCGACGATCAGCTGACAGCGGGCGTCACCAACAATCATGATAGTCCTCCAACAATGGTTATCACCGATGACCAATGATAAAAGGTAGGAGTTTTTTTCTTCTTTTGTCAAATTCATGGCATTTCATTAAAAACCTTCAAATTCACAATAGGAATTTTCTTAGTTAAAAGATAGGGAAAATATCAATTTTGATCTTGAACATATTAGATTTATTAATTTGAATCATAAGCGTTCAGTATTTCATCAATTTTGACCTTAAAATTATATAATGGTTGTTATTTTAATCATAATTCAATTTTCACTAATTTTCCTATTGGTTTTTTTTAAAAAAAATATTATATATTTGAATGTATAGAGATTAAATCGTTACAAACGAAAATTCAAGGACTAAATTATTACTTCTAGGAAAAGAATTAGGAGTTATTTTTAACCAATTATTATATAATTAATTCCTTTTTCTTGAAGGAACTTGTTTCCTTACGAGTTTCCCCCATCTCCATCCTCTATTTAAAACAACTTCATTCATCACAAAAATAATACACAATTTATTTCTTAATCCTAATAATTCCTCCATTACAACTGCAACTCCTTTCTACTGCCGTCGGACTTATAATTAAAATGTCTTTAATTTCCAACGCAGAATTTGAATATCCATCAGTAGACTCTAAGCCAAAACGTGAGGTCATTGTTAAATTTGATGAGAATGAGAATTTGAATTTTTTTTTAATTTATCGAAGAACTCGAAATTCAGCTTGCTCAATTCGAGCATAAGCTTTGGTTTGATGAACATTATCCACTTCAACAACAAGAACACGAAGAATATCAAGAAGAAGATGAATATGAAGAACACTTCTCTGAAGAAAGCTTTGATGAGAACAAGAATCAGAATCAAAATTTAATTTTTTTCAAATTTATCGAAGAACTTGAAGTTTAGAATGCTCAGTTTGAGAGTAGGCTTTGATTTGATGAACATTATCCAGCTCCACAAGAATATCAAGAAGAATATGAATATGAAGAAAATTTTCCTAAAGAAAGCTCCGCCAATTGTTGAACTTTTTTTTTCCCTCTTCTTTGTTTTTTTGTTTCTTTTTTCTTTTTTCAATTTGATTTTGGATTCATCTTTCTCTTTTTACCAATTAATTGTGTATTTTGTCCCTACTTAAATAATCCATCAATATATTAGATCATTTTAAAATACGTTTACCAATTTTAAATACAACTGCTGATCATTAGTTACTAAAGTTTAAGATTTTAAATCATTACCATTAATTCTCTCTTGTTTAATTTTCTTCATAAAGTTGAACAACAAGCACCCATTATATTAAAATATAATTTTATAATATTAAAAAGGTATTAATACTATTTTAACATTTTATAAGTAATTATATAAATTTAGTCTTTATATACAAATTATTTTTAAAAAATATAGACATTAATTACATATCTTGGTCTAGAAAAAATAAAAACAAACGTAATTTACATATCTAAACATAAAGATTAGTTCTTTCAAATTTTAAATATGAAACGCTGGTTTGTTAATCATTTTATTTTATTTTATTTTTATTTTTTAAAATTAAGTATATAGACACTATTTCTAATACTAAATTTCTTCCTTTATTATTTACTTTTCACCAATTGTTTAAAAAATCAAATTTTGAGAACTAAAAAAAGTAGCTTTCAAAAAGTTTTTTTCGTTGTTAGAATTTGGCTAAAAGTTCAACCGTTGTACTTAAGAAAGATGCAAATCATTGTAAAAAACGTGGATAAAATAGGCTTAATAAAAAAATTAAAAAAAAATGGTTACCAAATTGGACATTAAATTTTTTGTATTTAATGTCTCTATTGTTAACATGAACATAGTTGACGTAACATAAAATGGTTCGATTACCTCAAGCTGCATATATTGTAATATGTTTAAATCTAGATTTTGGACAGAATTATTTGAAATTCTGAATGAATATTATTTGAAAACAACAGGTTTATGTTTTCTTTATATCTAGATTTTGGACAGAATTATTTGAAATGAAGATAAAAATATTAAGAAATATAGTGTACCATATTATAAACTGAATTCATTTTTAAAAGTATAAATATTTATTATGTAATGTATTATGGGAAAGTATGGGATTGAACCTCCAACCTCTAAGGTCGGAGTGCATGTCAATACCATTAAGTCGGGCTCACTTTGACGAGAATGAATATTTCAATGATTAATTCTATGACTATTTTTTTAAATTAAAAATATAATAATTTAAAGAAGTATTTGAATTATGCTAGGATATATAAACATAAAGATTAATTATTTCAAATCTTTAAATATTAAATGCTCATTTGGTAACCATTTTATTTTTGTTTTTGTTTTTTAAAATTAAGCCTATGAACACTATTTCTAACTCTAACTCTAAATTTATTCCTTTGTTATTTACTTTTCACCAGTTGTTTAAAAAATCAAGTCAAATTTTGAGAAGTAAAAAAAGTAGCTTTCAAAAAGTTGTTTTTGTTGTTAGAATTTGGCTAAGAATTCAACCATTATACTTAAGAAATATGCAAATCATTATAAAAAAAAAGTGGATATATAGGCTTAATAAAAAACAAAAATAAAATGGTTACCAAATTAGATATTAAATTTTTTGTATTTAATGTCTCTATTGTCAACATGAACATAGTTGACGTGACATAAAATGGTTTGATTACCTCAAGTTGCATATATTGTAATATATATGTGTATGTGAAACCTGGATTTCAATTTCCCTACTTAAGCAGGTAATTAAGAGAATTAACTAGGTATAAGTTAATCCTATGTTGAAGAGAAGAAAAATTTAAGTGTTGAATAGATTTTCCTTGAGTAGCTTTGAGATAAGCCTTAAACTAGTGAAAATTTGGCTAAGGGTAAAGCCAAAAGAAACCATGCGTTTGGTGTTAACACATAAGACGAGGCTGAGTAGAGTTTAAAGGAGTTAAGCATTGAAGCCAAGTGCAACCATGCTTTGAGCTTATCAGGTATGGATGCATGTTGGCCGAGGCATTGGCAAGAGACGTTGCCAAGGGTTACTCATGCATTGAGGCTGCATGAGCGAGAGAAGCTTGAGCTTAAGGTACTAGGCAGACGATCGTATAGCTATGGGTGGCACTGAGCGAAGCACTAGATGATCGTGTAGCTGTAGGCGGTGCTAAACTTTGTGAAGTGATGTGCTAGACGACGGAGCTATGTGATAGGCGATAAGAACTACACAATCAGCATAGGCGCTAGACGATAAGCATAGAAGCTAAACGATAGCGTTGGAAAATAGTGCTAAACGATGAAGTGGGCACTAGACGATAAGCTTAGGAGCTAGACGATGTGGGCGCTGGGCGATAGACCCAAGCGTTACATGATGGCGCTACACGATAGGCAGAGTGTTAAATGATGGGTGTTGCACAATAGACGCAGGCGCTGGGTGTTGGCGTTACACGATAAGCAGACGCATTAGACGATGGGCGTGATGCGTTACACGATAAGCGTTAGTGCTACACAATGGAACTAAACGATAGGCGCAAGAGCTATACGATAGGCTATGCGCTGAACGATGAGCGTTAGCGAGTTCGTTATCAGTGAGAGATGCATGCGATAGTAAGATCATTGAGAGCAAGATATCACTAAATGATTGAGCTATACAATTGGTCATAAGTGTTATGTGATAGGACGCAGGCACTAGACAATTGGCAATGGTGAGAGGGCTGGTTGTTAAGCAACAACGAGAGATTCATTAAATGATGGGGTTGTGCGATGAAGTTCAAGAGCTGCACGATAGACTAAACGATGGAGCGGTGCTGAAGCTTGCGTTATGAAAGGCTAATGAGCTCACCAGGACAAATGGCTATACCGAGAAAAGGTTGAGCTTAAGTTAGTAGGAGCTGGACGAATAGAGTTTCATGCAAAGAAAGTCTTATGCATGAGGAAGACAACTCATGTAGGTGAATGGAAAGGGAGTAGGTGGTGACAAAGCATGGTGCAAACAATTCAAAGTAGGAGGTGTCTTGCGTTGAGGCTTAGTAAAAATGAGAAGGATCAGTTCCTTTAACCTATAAATACCACCATAGAGTGTCTCTTCAATTCATAAGCCAAATCTTCTTCAAAGGATGTAAGGAAGAGTGTTAGAAGGTAGATTTAGATGAGACTATACGTTGATGATGAAGGCCATGCATTGGTAGCAAGACCATGTATTGGTCAAGAAATTCCAAGAGGAGGAGATGTTGTCAGACAGTGAAGTCTAGAAGTAGTATCAACTTGGGACGAGGAGTTCTCACAGAATACTCGTGCGTTTTGAATGATTCTAAAGCCACCTGAAAGCTCTGAGAGTCTGGTTTTCAAGGTAGGACTTCCGGAGAAGAAGCTTCAAGGAATCAAGCTAGAGAATTAAGAAAAGACAGAATGGTCGAGCTGTCGGATAAGCTTGAGCCAGTCTTGATGTTTTGAGAATTTCGGCCAAACCACGAGGAATTCTGAGCTAAGATTTTAAGGTAAGCTTCCTGAGACATTTTAGAGCATGTTTTTGTGGAAGGAAGTATCTTGAAATAAGCTTAGAACTATGAATAATCTAAGCTTGAAGTTGAATCTGGATTTTAGGTTTCAAAAGGGAGTTGAGGTAACCAAAGAACTTCTAGAAAGAAAGGTTCCTGCCTTATCAAGGTGAGTGGTATTTCCTTTAAGTCTTAAGCATATCTATTAGAGTAAATTGTATATGTTTATGTTATGACTGAGTAATTAACATTAGAATGAGATTATATATGATCAGGATGGTCAGGGGGTCAATAGACCTAGCTCCTAGGCCCCGAGTGGAACTTCACGGGATGGTCAAGGGACTGAAAGATCTAGTTCCTGAGACTGTGGGAGGAACCTTGTATGGAATGGTCAGAGGGCCGACAGGCCTAGCTTCTGAACCCATAAGCAGGAATCTATGTGCACATAGAAAACATGGGAAACAAAGGGAACGCAAGAGAGTAAGCGTTTATGATTAGTATCAGTTAACTATCTACCATGTGTGTAGATAGAGTTTGAGATCAAATTCATTCAAAGCTAAGGTTTGTGTATTAACCTCGTATATATGATATGCTTGTATTATTATGGCGTTGGGCGGTAGACCCAAGCATTACGTGATGGCGCTACACGATAGGCAGAGTGCTAAACGATGGGCGTTGCACGATAGACGCAGGCGCTGGGTGTTGGCGTTACACGATAAGCAGACGCATTAGACGATGGGTGTGATGCGTTACACGATAAGCGTCAGCGCTACACAATGGAACTAAACGATAGGCGCAGGAGCTATACGATAGGCTATGCGCTGAACGATGAGCATTAGCGAGTTTGTTATCAGTGAGAGACGCATGCGATAGTGAGATCATTGAGAGCGAGATATCACTAAATGATTGAGCTACACAATTGGGCATAAGTGTTATGCGATAGGACGCAGGCACTAGACAATTGGCAACGGCGAGAGGGCTGGTTGTTAAGCAACAACGAGAGATTCATTAAACGATGGGGTTGTGCGATGAAGTTCAAGAGCTGCACGATGGACTAAACGATGGAGCGGTGCTGATGCTTGCGTTATGAAAGGCTGATAAGCTCACCAGGACAAATGGCTATACCGAGAAAAGGTTGAGCTTAAGTTAGTAGGAGCTGGACGAATAGAGTTTCATGCAAAGAAAGTCTTATGCATGAGGAAGACAACTCATGTAGGTGAATGGAAAGGGAGTAGGTGGTGACAAAGCATGGTGCAAACAATTCAAAGTAGGAGGTGTCTTGCGTTGAGGCTTAATAAAGATGAGAAGGATCGGTTCCTTTAGCCTATAAATACCACCATAGAGTGTTTCTTCAATTCATAAGCCAAATATTCTTCAAAGGATGTAAGGAAGAGTGTTAGAAGGTAGATTTGGATGAGACTATACGTTAATCATGAAGGCCATGCGTTGGTAGCAAGACCATGCATTGGTCAAGAAGTTCCAAGAGGAGGAGATGTTATCAGACAGTGAAGTCTAGAAGTAGTATTAACTTGGGACGAGGAGTTCTCCTAGAATACTCATGCATTTTGAATGATTCTAAAGCCACTTGAAAGCTCCGAGAGTCTAGTTTTCAAGGTAGGACTTCCGGAGAAGAAGCTCCAAGGAATCAAGCTAGAGAATTAAGAAAAGGCAGAATGGTCGAGCTATCGGATAAGCTTGAGCCAGTTTTGATGTTTTGAGAATTCTGGCCAAACCACGAGGAATTCTGAGCTAAGATTTTAAGGTAAGCTTCCTGAGACATTTTAGAGCATGTTTTTGTGGAAGGAAGTATCTTGAAATAAGGCTTAGAACTATGAGTAATCTAAGCTTGAAGTTGAATCTAGATTTTAGGTTTCAAAAGGGTGTTGAGGTAACCAAATAACTTCTAGAAAGAAAGGTTCCTACCTTACCAAAGTGAGTGGTATTTCCTTTAAGTCTTAAGCATATCTATTAGAGTAAATTGTATATGTTTATGTTATGACTGAGTAATTAGCATGAGAATGAGATTATATATGATCGGAATGGTCAGGGGGTCAATAGACCTAGTTCCTAGGCCCCGAGTGGAACTTCACGGGATGGTCAAAGGACTAAAAGGTCTAGTTCCTGAGTCTGTGGGAGGAACCTTGTATGGAATGGTCAGAGGGCCGAAAGGCCTAGCTTCTGAACCTATAAGCAGGAATCTATATGCACATAGAAAACATGGGAAACAAAGGGAACGCAAGAGAGTAAACGTTTATGATTAGTATTAGTTAACTATCTACCATGTGTGTAGATAGAGTTTGAGATCAAATTCATTCAAAGCTAAGGTTTGTGTATTAACTTCGTATACACCATTTGAAATTCAATCTTTCAGATTTCATAACTTTATTTCTAGCATTCAATTAACTAAACTCCATTCAACGAATTTGTTCATAAACATCTTAACTTTTACTTACCTTAGAAATTGAGCATTACTCCCTATTGAGTTGATTGAAAACTTCCAATTTTTCTTCAAGCTAGCTGAGAACTCTCTCACTTTCTAAGCCTTCAAATGGTATCAATACTCCTTCTTGTAGGCGTAAGAAAAATTTTGGCAAACCATTCTCCTCCATCACTTGGCTAAATTATCTTTCAATTGACGTTTCCAAGGCTGCCACCTGGCTTACTTACCAATTAGTTAAGTTGAACTCCTCAGCTTAACTTCATCGCATGACCTTACGGCCACTTACGTCTTTTCTTGGTTGGCGCATACTTCTACGCATCTTCATATCTTATGAGCGACACCTTCAATGCATGATCTTCTGCTACCTCATTTGTCATCTTAGCCTCATTAGCATACAAGGTTGGTCGCATACTTTCTTCGTACTGCACTATCATATTTAGCCATAACGTCCCTTTCTTGGACCTTTGGCCCCATAGTTCAACAGAACTGGCCGCATGACACCTTATAACTCCAACGCATGGAGTTTTCTATTTTCTCTAAGTGTTAACTCTTTTCTACTTTACTCGTGAACTCAACATTCCATACTTAGCGTAATTCTTGCCCCTTTTTCCAGCTTGCCATTGTCTAAACTTCTCAAACTCTCTATGCATTAACGTGCTTACAACCCGAATGCATATACTCATAACACTTAGAAAATTTTTCTTCTATTAACATTTCAATCGCATCATTCATTTAGTATGTTTAGCTTACTTTTGCATTAATCTTGATACACATCTTCAATACATAATTAAGATAACTTAAACTTAATTAATTAGTAAAACAAGTTTAGGTGTTTATAGTAAGGGTATATAGATTTTGTTTTATGTTTTAGATGCCATGTATTAAGCAAATATGTGTTTGGTAGATGACTCGAATTTTGTTTCTAAAAACTTTCGGATTCGGTGGTACAAACGGTGCAAATTATGAAAACAACATTTTTATATTTTTATTGTATATCGCTTTTGAATTTTAAATTCTAAAATGAAAATTATATTAAATAAAGATAAAAACATTTAAAAGTACAATATATTATAGGGGACTTTCAAAAATAAAAAAGAAGGGAAATTATTTACACAAATAGCAAAATTTTAATTTACTTTGATAAAATTGATAAAGGCGAATAGAAGTTTATCTCTGATAGAAGCCCTTCATTAATAGACGCTGATATAAGTTTATCAGTGTCTATTAATGTTTTTTTTTCTTTTTGTTATTTTTGTAAATAGTTTGACATTTTTTCTATATGTGAAAATTTCCCTATATTAAATTATAAACTCAATTTATTTTTTAAATTATAATATGTATTATGTAATCGTATATTACAAAATAAAAATTTTATAATTTTTTAACAAAAATCATATTCATAGACTATGAAGAGATTTATAGAATAATTAGTGTTTAATTAATATTTGAGAATTAATTCGTTAATTATTTCCTTGTAAGGCTATAAATAGCCAACATAGGAATCTAAAATGAAACTTTTAATCATCCATTTCAAATGAACATCTAGTTCTTTGAGAGAGTTCTCTCTTTAGGGATAGATTTTCCTTATTTACCTCAACCCACTGCATCATAAATAAATTAATAATATATAATTTATTGTCAACTAAATATTAGTGGTTAACTACAATTAATTTTATGATTTATATATATATATATATATATATATATATAATCAAATAATTTTAAATAATTATTTAAATTATAATTCAATTTTCAAATCCGCTACAAAAGCATATCTAAAATATATGAAATTCAATTCTGTTTAAATTTTCTAAAAAGATGGGCCATGTTTTTTTTGACATACAAAGCAGGCCTTAAGTATGTATTCCTCTAATCTAAAGATGGTCAGCCCCTAGTTATCTCAGAATTCTGTGAAGGTTCTTCTTCCTCTAATTTTCTATCCAAGAATTTGTGAATACTTGTCGAACGTGAACCTCCCATTGATTTATAGTGTGGGTTGAATTTAGGGTTTTGGTGCAGCAACTGCCACCAGAAATTGGGAATCTCTGGACAGAGAAGCGTGAGAAACGCCTAATTTGGCTCAACAAGCTTTCTGAAAATGGAGGAAATCGCCACTTACACCATCCTTCTCAAATTAGCAAATTTGACTCAGTCTCTCTCAATTCCAAACTTGGGGGGTTTCCTACTCCAACAAAGAAGAAAAACAAGCTTCATGGTAAAACTTTAGCTCCTTTTTCCCGAGAGAGACCAGAAAAAAAGAGAAAATACGTCTGGTTTTTTTCTGGGAAATAGCTGTTTTTTTCTATCATATTTATCTTTTACATTGTTTTTGAAAAATTTTCCCCTTTTTTCATTTTTTGCCTTGTGGGGTTGAAGCTGAAGAGGGCATTTCTCATTGTTATGCGCTGACTTTGTTTCTTCCCCCTCCCCCCTCCCCCAATTGATCCTCGTGGTTTCTATTTCTGTATCTCTGTTGTTATGTGCTTTGATTTTTCAAGGATTTGTTCAATGCAAGATCTTGATTGTCATTTGTGACTGCTTTTGTGTTGTGAGAAAAGAGATAAAGGAAGATGAATTGCTTTCAATGTTGTATGTCAGAGGAGAAAGTCAGTAGGAAGTCTTTGAAACAGAGCATTAAGGAGTATCATGACACAAAAACTTTAGCCTCATTTGCCAACATTTCCTTTAAATCTGGTAGGTTCTGTCCCTTTGCTGCCCCACATTTGGATCCTGTGTGATATATATTTGCACTGGTTGCATGTGACTTGTTTGGGTGCAATCAATTTTAATTTCCTTGTAGGTTTTAGTAGTTGATTGGAATTCGAAAACGGGTTTTTGGGTTTGAATCTTCCTTACTCAAATGCGGCCTTTGAGCATTTAATCTTGATATTGTTTGAGGCATTTTGTGGTTTCCTTCTTAGAATGAAGTTATTTTTCTTAAGCAATAATACAGTCCAAGAATTCCCCTTGTAGTTTTTAGTAGTTCATTGGAACTCAGAATGTGTTTCCACTTTTTAGTCTTCCACACTCAAACATGATATTTGAGTTTGAGTCTCAAATCCTCGCTTTTGCAGAGGCATCTTTCTTTCTTTGAATAAATGCATATTATCATAACCCCTAAAACACACTTAGAATTTACCATGTAGTTTTTTAGTAGTTTGTTGGAATTCAGAATGTGTTTCCAGGATTGTATCTCCCTTGATTGAGTATGGTATTTGAGCTTCGAATCTTTATATGGTAGAGGCGTTTGCTAATTCTTTCTCCAAATGGATTTATATTTCTTAATCACTAATACACCTAAAATACTTCCTTATTCTCTAACTATCTTTTGGGAGTATTTATTTCGTTACTTCAAACAATACATGTATAGAGTGCTTGATGGATTGGTTCCTGAATTATTTCAGCTCTCTTCCTAGTAAACACATTCTGAACCTTGTTTAAGACTTTAATTGTTTTTATTCTTCAAAAATTAGTAGTTTAAAACCACGGATAATATGTTTAATTTGAAAAACTTGACTGTGAACTCGCAGATAGCAGTCGGCGAAGGTACATAACTGAGGAGATAAAAAAGTTAGGAAAAGGAAACATCTCTGCACAAGTTTTTACATTTTGTGAGTTAACTGCTGCTACAAATAACTTCAACCACAAAAATCTGTTGGGGGAAGGTGGTTTTGGAAGGGTTTACAAAGGCGTCTTTGAAAGCACAAAACAAGTATCATGACATAACCTTTACTTTCATATATGCCATCTATGCAAAATAGATTTGTTGTTGAGTTCTCTACTTATTTGTGTTTTGGTTTTGTCTTCCTTAGGTAACGGCCGTGAAGCAACTTGACCGAAATGGATTTCAAGGAAACAGAGAATTCCTTGTAGAGGTTTTGATGTTGAGCCTTCTTCACCATCCTAATCTTGTGAATTTGGTTGGGTATTGTGCTGATGGGGATCAGAGGATTTTGGTTTATGAGTACATGGCTAAAGGTTCCTTGGAGGATCATCTTCTTGGTATGACTTGATGATTCATTTCACATTCAGTTAGGAGCTCGAAATATGTTCGAATTATATTAGAATTCCCAATAAATGTTTAGTTTGTAGGTAGTCCTACAAAAAGATTCCATTTAACTGAATTTATCTAGATCTGGATGTATTTCATGTTACATTACAAACATAACATGTTTCCCTTCAGAAGATGGAATTCCATGATTTACAACAGCCTTTACATATATTTTTTTTAATGTGATCTTTTCATTTTAATAACCGAAATCCAATTCAAAGGTGCTCGATCTTAAGCTTGCAACAACAAACCTTTTTATACTGGGTTCTGAAGTTGGAGCCTCTTATTTTCAGATATAGCATCAGATAAGCCACCTCTGGACTGGAAGACAAGGATGAAAATTGCTGAAGGAGCGGCAAAAGGACTTGAGTACTTGCACGAATCCGCTAATCCTCCTGTGATATACCGTGATTTCAAAGCTTCAAACATATTGTTGGACGAAGAATTCAATCCAAAGCTCTCTGATTTTGGTCTTGCAAAGTTAGGTCCTACTGGGGACAAATCTCATGTTTCCACTAGGGTGATGGGAACCTATGGTTACTGTGCTCCTGAATATGCGCTTACAGGACAATTGACGACGAAATCAGATGTCTACAGTTTCGGTGTCGTGTTTCTGGAGATTATAACTGGAAGAAGGGTTATAGACAATGCAAGACCAACAGCAGAACAAAATTTAATTACTTGGGTATGCTTTTTTATGTTGTATACACTTCTCTCACCTGCATATATATTTGATCTTGATATTAATGAAGAATTGCGTTTGGTATTGTGATGTGATGTAGTTGTTGATATCTTGTTCCCAACTTTAAAGAAACTATCTTAAACTTTTCATTTTGTTGTCATTTCAACGAAGGCTTCTTCTTTTCCTAACATTCGTCGATATCGATACTTTTGTGTATGACATTGAACTTCAAATATTCTTAAACTCAACCAAAAGCTTTGTAATCCAAACTTTCTAAGCTTGAACACTGAATAATTTGTTGAAACTAAAACTTGTTAGTTCTCAACCATGTTTACTTCATTATAGGCACAACCACTTTTCAAAGACAGAAGGAAATTTACCCTAATGGCAGATCCAAAGCTAGAAGGAAATTATCCAGTGAAGGCTCTGTATCAAGCTCTGGCAGTGGCAGCCATGTGTTTACAAGAGGAAGCGAGTACTCGACCATTGATCAGCGATGTGGTTACAGCTCTTGAATATTTAGCTGCAAATAAGGATGTCGATTCAGATGTAGATGATGAATCAGATTCGGGATCGGTATCAGGATCGGGTTCAGCTTCTCCTGATAGAAGTAGTACCAATGGAGATAAAAATGTTGATGTTGAGGATGATGGGAGGTGATTTAGAATTGGACAAAACAAATAAGAAAAATGAAGATATTATGGATCTCTGGCACTTGTGATTGGGGCAGTTTGTCCCTCATTTTCCTCCCTTTGTAATATTTTCCAATATGACAAGGCCATTTTAAGGATTTTGGAGTAATGTGCAAAACGTAATTATGATAAGGGCAGAAAAGTAAAAAAAAAAAAAGTTGAAAAAATCAAAATGACATAATTATTCTTTACATATTCGTGTCTGTGAATTTTAAGAGATGAAAAAGAAGGAATCTGAGACATTTGCATTTAAAACAAAGAAACAAGGGAAGTGAAAATCTAAGGCTTAGTTTGATAACTTTTTTGTTTTGAAAATCATGCTTGATTTCACACCTTTATATATATAAGTTTTTCACAATTTTTAAAAATATATTTGAAATTTGAAGTGCATAACCGATCAATTTTTAAGATAATTTTGAATTAAACATTTACTTGATTTATTTTAAAATTAAATTTATATTAACCAAGGCTTTTGTACCTCATATTTAATTCATTTACTGTATTGCTGCTCATGATAATTATGTACGAACGGGAAGTTTTAACATTCAATAATCACAAATTTGATTGCAGTTCAATTTAAAAAAAAAAAAATGATTGTAGTTACATTAACATGAATAGTCCTAAGATTCACTCATTAATATGTATTGAATGAAAAATTTTGGACCAATCATAAATTATTACACATTTACCAAATTAATGACGAATTTACAAATCATCTAAATTAGAACTAATTAAAAAATTGACATGTGTCCTAAATTGAAATCGAAAACATAAATTGGCAAATCCCGATGATGCCACTTGTATTTATCATGACCGTTGGATAGAATCAAATAATTTAATTCAATTTGATATTATTATTTGGGCTAAAGTTCAATTGAGTCCAAAAAATAGGCTTAGTTTGACCCAAATGTCAAATATGATCCAAATGTAATCAGTTGGGCTCAGGGGCAAGGTCCATGGACCAACCAAGCCCAAACCCACAAAGTCCACCTATGAACTCTATAAATAGAGAAGTTCTCTTCATTTGCAAAGGTCAGCAATTTTACACTCCAGAGAGCCTAGAAGAAATTTTCTACGATAAAAAAAACTCCTTGACTCCTGAAGAATGAACCACTCGTTGAAACTCAAACTCTGAAGATACAAAGGTTCTTCAAGGACATCAAATTTCAAGAACACTACGTCCTTCATGTCACAATCGCACCTTCATAAGGGTCTCGAGGCGATTGTGCGGCACTTGTCCCGCCCTCGAACAAGTCAGCCAATCGAAATCCAAATAGTCAATGGCACAATGGGCATTTCAAACAACCTCCACCCCTGTTCTTCAAAAAAGGTTTTAGAAAACGGGTTTAGAGGAAAAGGTTTTTGCAAACATATGAAAGCATGTGTAAATAATGAACATTAGCCATACAGCTAGAAAGCAATAAGCAACAACAGGGCTTTATAGCATACAACTCACTGGTATGGGGATATGATGATTAGTCTTACCCCCATATAGTGCATTTTAAACAAAAATACATCTGTCACCCTTGCATATGGAAATGGTCGAGCGGTCACACACTAATAAAAGTACATAGAAAGTAAACTACTTAGCAAAAGAAAATACATAAGATAAAAGCATAGTAAAAAGAGGTGGAGGCGGACATGCGGCCATGGACAACACGTCCTGGACAAGCATGACCGTGAAATTCTCCCCCACTCAATTGGTTAACGTCCCCATCAACCGACTCGGCTCAAACTCCGCAAATTGTTGAGCAATTTCCTTGAGGTCTTCTGCGCGCTCTCAATGGACTTCTCTATCTTTGAGGCTTTTCCACCTCTCTAGGAACTCTTCCCAGCTTGTTCCTGGTCTTCCAACTCTGTCACTTCTCCCAGCAAGTCTTTCATTGACTTCTTCCTCTGTCATTCTCTTCGTCGTACCAGTCAGATGGGTCACCACACTAGATCACTCTTCGGCATGGTCAAGATGATAGGGTTTCAGTCTACTTACGTGGATGACAGGATGAATCTCCATCCACGATGGTAACTGCGCCCGATAAGAGGCTTTCTCAACCCATTCGATTACTTTCGTCCTCTAAAGCTGCTCGAGGCAACTTTCTTTTTATCCTCGACTTCGAAACTGTCCTAAGCACAAGTTTACCCAAACTCTATCCCCTGATAGGAACTCTCGGTGTCTAGGCTTCCTTCTTCTTCTTCTCCTCCTTTTTGGAGGTAGAAACTTATGTAACTTGTCCGACTCGACAACACGACACTTTTCTAAGACACATGGAAATGTCTCAAGGGATCTTCTCTTCCGTGGTTTCGACTGACTCGTGGGTAAAGTCCTTCTCCAGCTGGAGGGCCGAGATCATCCTTATCCCATTCGACTGTCTGATTCCGGCATGCACAATGGTGGGTGTAGACCCTGTGATCACTAGACACTTGGCGAGGGGTATCGATATTACTTGGTGCTCTAGCAAGAATTCCATCCTCAACACCACGTCAACATCATCCATTTTGACTATCACGAAATCGACAGGGCCACTCCAATCCCCCAACTTTACGACTACTCTCTTTACCATTCCTGTAATAAGCAAGGCTGCAGAGTTCACTACTTTCATTTTACCTGGGCCTCCTTCCTAACGGAGATTCAACCGTCTGGCTTCCGTTTCAGACATAAAGTTATGGGTGGCTCCCGAGTCGACCATGGTACTTATGGTTGATCTATGGTTGACCCAAGCATCAACATACATCAGTTCGCCTTTTTGGGATTCCTTTGGTTCTCCCATATTCTTCTAGAGGGCAGTTAAAAATCTTAGGGCCCCAACTCATGGGGTTCCATCTTCCTCGACTTGTACCTTATCGTCCTCTACCTGAACAGCTTTGCCTTTCCAATTCGAGACTAATAAGGCTTGAAAAGCGTTAAAGGTTACTCATTTCGGACATTCTCTCGCCTTGTGCTGCCTTTGCACATATTGTTAGGATTTGTGCCCTAAAGTCTCGTGTCCTGTAGTTTGTAAACAACTTTGTACGAACACTTGTGATGTATAATACATATGATATTTACTTCACCTCTTGACTTTGCACATTTAGATGTTTTTTATTTTACCACAAACCAATAAACTTAGTATCCCTGGTTGTCTTTATGTAACTTAAGTTGTATGTAGTGACATACAAGTGGATCATGTCTTAAGTGACAACTAAAATAGTCTGTAGTATATGGATAAAGGAGGGAAACCTTATCTTGATAACACTATGGATGCGACCCATTTTGTGGAATTGTTAGAAATGTTGTGACTTGTCACAGATGGTCTGATCCTGATAATTCTTGTAGTGGATATGCAAGCGGGGGCGTCCTATACAAAAAGTTTGTATAAGACCTAACCTCGAAGTATTAATGTTTTGTCATATAACTCCGTTCATGACTGAGACTTCACTTCACTAGGATGACCATAGGTAACATGACCTCAATCTTGAGTGAGTTGGGAACTCTTGCCATTGAGGGCGGTCCTTTGATTTGCATGGGTGCAAGTGGCCAGAGCACCGACTCAAACCTACCATTTTGGGGATTTGTTTGATTTGGGAGCTGGGAACTCAGCTTCACAAGATGGAGTTCACTCCTTTCCCAAAGTAGGGGTAAGTAGATAGATTGCTCTCTTAAAGACTGATCCCGGGGCTTAAACGATGTGGCGCCACACAC
Organism: Benincasa hispida; assembly: GCF_027475165.1. Taxonomy (NCBI): domain Eukaryota; kingdom Viridiplantae; phylum Streptophyta; class Magnoliopsida; order Cucurbitales; family Cucurbitaceae; genus Benincasa; species Benincasa hispida. The sequence continues at coordinate 18,825,841 of NC_143488.1, forward strand.
CTTCTCATGGCCCAAGAGGTGTTCACACATAGTAGAACTATGTTGTATTATTCATTAAAGGGATCAGTGGTACTTAAGGAGGAAGATGTAATTACAGGGGCAAAACGATAAATTGGCCTGTTGTAATTACGAGCATATATGAAGGGTCATCGTATTAATGATTGGTTATATCCAATGGACATAGAAATATATCTATGGCAAGAAGAGTTCAACTATCGATCTTTAGTGGAATGCCTGGCAATTAACGAATGGTGGATATCGTGACTAAAGAGTTTAGTCAACTATTCACGTACCATTGGAGCTTCGAGCCATAGGTCCATAAGGTCCCCTTGGTAGCTTGAAAACAAGTTGAGAGTTAGTTTTTGAGTCAGATTGAAATGTTTAAATTGATAAGAGGGAGTTCGATTATATATGATATAATTGAACGAGTTAATTAAATACGATATAATTAACTTTATGTATGAGATACATTAATTTAGAGGAAAATGGATATAAATATGATTTATATCTAGTGAAGAAAAATATTATAATTAATATATGATATTAATTTATGTGTTATGAATATGATGAGATCACATTCATTGGACGGTTAAAAAGAAAATGGGACAGCATCTCTTCTGTTCTAATAACGGATGAGTGTATTGAAAGATCACTTTGAGACGCATAAATAGCTGATGGTGTGTTAAGCATGAGATGCGCGGACATTGTGTTAAAGAGTGTGTCATCGCTTAGAAAATCAGTGCCTATACGATAGTGCCTGCATGATCGCTTACATATACAATATTGCTAAGCGATCGCTTACCGATTACACCTTCACGCGCTATTAACTAAATGATCGTTTACCTTTTCCTAAGCGATCGTTTAGCTTCCGATATTTATTAAATGATCATATAGACAATCGCTTAGTTTTTCCTAAATGATCGTATAGACGATCGCTTAGTTTTTTCTACACGATCATTTAGACGATCGCTCACCCTTTCCTACATGATGGTTTAGATGATCGCTTATTTTTTTTCCTACATGATCGTATACTTCACCTAAACGATCAAGCATCCTGTCCATGTGATAGACGACCTCATCTCCCACTTGCTTGATCATTGTGTACGATCTCTCTTCCTCTTTCCTTCTACCAAATCTGAAAAAGCCTACACTTTGGATTCTCACTCCAAGAATACTGAGGGCTCTGAGTGGTGGTGTCATCTCCGTTTCCTTTTGTTCGAGTGGTGATTGTTCAAGGTAGACGGTTGGGTTTTAGACTCGCTGTGAAGAAGAAATCTTCAACTGGTATGATCTCTTGATCTCTTCAGTATTATGAATGCATATTAGTATGTTTGAATGTATATGTGGTAATTTTGTCACAATGAATTGAAAAGATCCTCTTCTGCTCATAGGTACTCTTGAATAAGAGTTCCTTTACATATAATAGGATAGAAGCCAATAGAAATTCTGCTGATTTTGCCCCGCCATGTATTTCCGGTCGTCTGCTTAAGTGGTTTCCCATCTCCACTAGTGTCCCTATCTCTCCCACTATTCCTCGGTGGGCTCGAACCATTACTCTTTCTCCCTCTATTAGGGGATCTCGACTGTTGCCTCATCTTTTGAGATTCCTCAATTAAGTCAAACAACCATTCGGTCGCCGCATATGCGGCTAGGAGATCTTGTATTCTCTGTTCATACACTTTTTCTTTGCCCACCATTTCAGCCCTTCAAAAAAATAGAAAACTTTGCATATGTAAACAATGAACATTAGTTGTACAGCTAGAAAGCAATAAGCAACAACATGGCTTTATAGCATACAACTCGCTAGTATAAGGGCATGATGATTAGTCTTACCCCCATATAGTGCATTCTAAACAAAAATACATCATCATTGCATATGGAAATGGGAGAGCGGTCACACACTAAGAAAAGTACATAGAAAGCAAACTACCTAGTAAAAGAAAATACATAAGATGAAAGCATAGTAAAAAGAGGTGGAGGTAGACATGCGGCCATGGGCAACATGCCCTAGACAAGTATAATTGTGACACTTCACTTCCTCAAGTCAAGCGTACATATTCAACCGAGAGAGAATCTAAGGATCAAGTACTAGAGATTGAACCACATCGCATTAAATCAACACAAGTTTAAGTTCAACTCCACGAAATAAATTTCTCAGAAAACCTCGTGTGAACAAATTGACACGCCTAGTGGGAAATTACTTCCTCCCATCTCTCCCTCAATGTTTAAACAAATCAATGGCACCAAAGAAAGCTGCATCCAAGGTAGCTGTTACAAGTGACTCCTACACGGGACCTATCACCCGCAGTCGTTCAAAGGAGGTTATGCAGAAGCAAGAGCAAGGTTTCGTCATCGTACATAACATCTTGAAACAGATGACAGAGTCCCCTAAAGATGGGATTGTCATCAAGAAAAATACTTTGTTTGACAACTCTACTTTTGCCTCCAACAAGTCAAAGAGGGAATCACACCGAGATGTAATGTCTGTCATGATGGCGGATGTAACGGCGGAGGTAGCCACGACAGAGATGGAAAGAAAGATAAATTTCATGATGAAAGCTGTAAAGGAGCGATATCACGAAATTGTTACCTTAGAATAGATGCAAGCTCGTGAAAACTGCTGAGTCAAGCCAAACTCTTGTTGTTAAAGCCAATGACAAAGGGAAGATCGTATTGCAAGAAAATCTGCCAAAGCAATCAACATCCATTGCTTCATTGTTGGTTCAGCAACTACAAGATATGATCACCAACTGCATCAGAGCTCAGTATGGAGGCTCATCTCAAACTTCTTATATGTACTCCAAGTCCTACACTAAGAGAATTGACAACTTAAGGATGCTTACTGGGTACTAACCACCGAAGTTCCAAAAATTCGATGGAAAGGGCAACCCAGAACAACACATTACCCACTTAATTGAAAAATATGAGAATACGAGAAACAGAGAAGATCTGCTAGTCAAGAAATTTGTCCAAACTCTGAAGGAAAATACTTTTGACTGGTACACTGATCTAGAGCTTGAGGTGATCGATAGTTGGGAGCAACATGAAAGAAAGTTCCTGAACCGCTTTTACGACACTGGGTGTACTGTTAGCATGATGGAGCTGATGAACGCTAAGCAGCAAAAGAAAGAGCTAGTCATCGACTATATCAACCGACGGAGAGCTCTAAGTCTTAACTGCAAAAACAGACTCAACGAATTGTCTGCAATGGAGATGTGCACCCAAAGCATGCACTAGGGACTTCTCTACATTTTATAGAGGATAAAACCTAGGACATTTAAAGAGTTGGTGACTCACGCTCAAGATATGGAGCTAAGCATCGCCAATAGAGGAACTAAGAATTTCCCGATCCTGAAATGAAGAAATATAAGAAGGAAGTAAAAGGCACCAAAAAAATTGGGAAGAGTGTCACAAAGGAATTGACGATTGTAAATGCGAACCCGCTGAAATTCTTTTCCAAAGGAAAGGAGAACAAAATTGAGAAGAGGGATGATGGAGGTGAAATGCGTCCCTTAACTCTAAAAGAAAGACAGAAGTAGGTCTATTCATTCCTTGATTCTGATGTTGTAGATATGCTCGAGCAACTACTAAAAAGAAACTTATTCAGCTGTCAGAATGCAAACGACCGGAACAAGTAGGAAAAATGGACAATCTTAACTAATGCAAGTATCACCAGGGTCGTTAATCATCCAGTCGAAAAATGCTTTGTGTTGAAGAAGTTCATTCTAAGGTTGGCTCGTGAGAAAAAGATTGAGTTAGATCTGGATGAAGTAGTTCAAGTAAATCACGCTACAGACGTAGTGACTCCAAGTGTTCCAACACCAAGTACACTTTATGATGAAAGATAATGCTTTTTTCAGTTTAGGACCCTCGAACCTGTAGTTATTTGGTTTCAACAATCGATCCCGATGACAGGTTCTAACAACAAAGATGAGTATGTTGACGATGATGACGACGGGGATGTATCCTTGTAACTTGCCAAAAGAAAAGAAAATCGAGTTCTACCCCAAAAGAGTCACGCTCCTATCAAAGGTATAGAAGAGTGAACAAGACTCGAAAAAGAAAGGAAAACAAAGAACGCTTGGAATCCTAAGCTTATTGAGAAGGAAGATGAGGACTTTTCTCGACTCAGAAGATAAATGACACTAGTGGATTTCTTTCCAAAGAACTTCTACAACAATTGTTCAAAGAAAACACTAGAAGTCATTGCGTGTCATGCTGTCAGTACGATAAAGAGTGAGGGAAATCCTCTGAGTTCTTTGGAGACTATGGAAGAACTGAAAGATTTACCATCGTTCAAAGTAAATGACTTGTTGTCACTTCCTCCAGGAACCAAGATGGTTCTCATTGATGTGTTGATAGGTTCAAACACATCTAGTGCTCCAACCTCTATGACGCACACATGTGCCTCTTACTGTACGTCTATAACCTTCTCAGATGAAGATCTACTATTAGGATCAGAACTTCATAATAGGCTATTGTATGTCTCAGGATACGTTTGAGAATAAAGGGTTGGTTGATTTCTCATCGATAATGGATCAATCGTCAATATAATGCCTAAGTCGGCAATGAAGAAATTAGGCATCTTGATGGAAGAACTAAAAAAAAAAAAAAAAACTAGAAATTCAAGGCTTCAATCAAGGCTGCTAATGGTCGATAGGCATGATACACTTAGAACTTATCATTAGCGGCCTGAAAGACCCACACATTATTCCATGTCATAGATATGAAAACCATATATAAGTTATTGTTGGGCCATCCTTAGAGTCACGAAAATAGAGTGATATCTTCAACACTACACCAATGTTTCAAGTTTTACCAAGATGGCATTAAGAAAGTTGAAGCATACTTCAATCCATTCTTAGAATATGAGTCTCACTTCGCAGACGTGAAGCTTTACTTGAAGAATGATGGCATCGATGAAGCAATGCCTATGGAGACCCTTTTCATAAAAGATGGAGGTGAACCCAAGCCAAGATCACAAGCAGTTGTAACGAAAGAAGCAAGTGACAAGGCAACTATCTCTCTAAAGAGAGTGAGGCCTCCACTAACACTACAAAGATTACAATTTTAAAAAATGAAAAAGCTTTGAGCCCTTCAATCTTGTATTATGTTACTTTGTCAAGACGTGGAAAGGACGAGTCGCCATTTGTGGAATGCTCGAAGGGGTTGACGGTTGGTGATATCGAAATCCTAAAAGTGAATTTTGTTACACCGTTCACAAGATAACGCAACAGGAGATCTATAAACCAAAGATAGACCTGACAAAAGTAAACCTGCCTGAAAAATGGACGAAAGATGGGTCGATCTTAAGGCTTACAAGCTGCTAGCAAAAACAGGTCATGATTTTGTAACTCACACTGAGTTTAAGAGCTTGAAGATCTATAAGCAACCTGAGCTTTCTTCGACCCAAAAGAGGCTTTTGCAGGAAGGACATGTTATACCTGCATCAAGAAAAGGACTTGGATATAAGTCATCAGAGCCAGTTCATATAACTAGAAGGTTAAGGGGGAAGGTGGTCGATAACAATCATATAACTGCATAGGAGGTCGATGATGCAAAAGAAAATGAGAGTAATAATCGAAGTACCTCAGCCTTTGACCACATTAGACCACCTGTCGCACGTGCTTTAGTCTTTGTAAGATTAAGTATGATGGCAAAAGAGAAAAGAAGTCAGCATCCAATGCCTAGCCTTGATCGGCACTCGACCTTTCGAAGGTTGACCAAGCCTTCATATAGAATCGTGTATTTAATTTATTATCTTTTGTATATTTATTTGTATCTTTATTTAGGTGTATCTAGTCAGTTGAGATAGGTTGTTATTTGTTTAGATTTTTTTCCCTAGTTTCTAATGAACCCTAGTTTAGCCTAATTATATCTTTAAAAGGCCTTATAGCTCTTTGAAGTAAATGAGAAATTATTATCTACTCAAAATTACATGGTATCAGAGCGGGAGGAAAAAAGTCTTTAAAAGATATATTTGGCGTTAGAATTTCCATCCATCCAAAAGACCCATCAAAAGATCTCTTTCTCCAGCTTGATTTCTTTCCTCTTCATCAGCGTAAATTCTTTTTCTTCCCAAGTGTGACATTTATACCCATCAAAAGAGAAACTCATGGAAAAAGTACCCATAATTATTTTTTTTTAAAAAAAAACCATCAATCTGCATAAAACTCAATTGAGTGCAACAAAATTTGAAACCCACAATTTCTTACTATGGATATATCGTCTGGGAGGAAAAAAAATCAATCAACCCCAACTAATAATATTACCACATTCGATCTAGCCTAGACCACCAAAAAAATCCCTGATCTCAATACCTCAAGTAAAATGGCAGGAGACCTTACAATTCACTCATCAATGCATATCATTGTGCATCGGTTGAATGGAAAAAATTAGCTTGAATGGGCACAATTAGTCAAGCTAGCCATTGACGATAGGGGAAAAATTGGGTTCTTAACAGGTGAATCTTGTGCTTCAAATACTGATGATGTTGCATACAAAACATGGAGGTACGAGAACTCCTTAATAACAGCTTGGTTGTTTAATTCTATGGATCCCTCAATTGTTAAACCTCACATGTTTATGGAGACAGCAAAGGTAGTATGAGATTTCGTTCGAGAGACCTACTCTGACCGTGAGAATGCTTCACAAATTTTTGAATTAAAAATTAATTTATGGCAATCAAAACAAGGAGAACGTGATTTCACAACCTATTACAATGAGAAGGCTGCATTGTGGCATGAACTAGACCAATACAGGGAGGATGTGTGGGAGAGCACAACGGATTTCACTCGTTATTAGAAGCGTGAAGAGAATAATTGTGTGTTCATGTTCCTTGCAGGTGTTAATCAGAGTCTTGATGAAGTAAAGGGTTATGTTCTTGGGCGTCGACCCTTGCCATCAATTCGAGAAGTCTTTTCTGAAGTCCGTCTAGAGGCAAGATTATGCATATAAACACTTCGATTTTTTAAAATAGTAGTAATACGATAGCCTTAATGACCCCTAAGTATGATTAAAGTGGAGATAAGAAGAAAAAGCCATAGTGTGATCACTGCAGAAAGTTTTGGCATACTCGTGAGACTTGTTGGAAAATATACGGCAAGCCTCTAGGATGGAAACCAAAGGATGAACGTGCCATACTATGATTGAAACTTCACAAGAACATCCAGTCAAATCAACTGCAACTCAGTTCACTCCGGAACAAATAGAACAAATCTTGAAATTACTCAATCTGACACTTCGCCATCGTGTTCGTTTGCACAAAATGGTAAATTATATTATGTGTTTTCCCTCTCAACAACAAAATCTTCCCTGGATAATAGATTCAGGGGCCACTAACTATATGACTAGTTCCTCAAGCCTTTTTTTCCTCTTATAAATTTTGTGCAGGGAATAAAAAAGTGAGAATGGCCGATGGTTCTTATTCTACCATAGTTGGTGTTGGTAATATTGCAATATGACGTCTTTGGTTCTATCTAATGTCTTATATATTCCCAATTGACTTGTAATCTTATATCTCTAAGCAAAATCACAAAAGACCTACCATGTCTTGCTAATTTTTCATCGTCACTCTGTAAATTTCAGGACCTGGCCTCGGGGAAGATGATTGGTAGTGCTAGGGAAAGTAATGATCTTTATTTTTTTGGATGAAGACTCCAACACGAATAATAATGTTCAAAGAAGGTCATGCCTCCAAACAATGTCTGTTTGTAGTAATGATGAAATTTATTTATGGCATTTTAGACTAGGTCATCCAAATTTCTTTTATTTAAAAAGATTGTTTCCAAACTTATTTCGTAATAAAAAATCGTCACTTTTCCAATGCGAAATTTGTGCATATGCAAAACATCATAGAAGCTCATATACTCCACATCTATATCAAGCATCTAGGCCATTTATGTTAATTCACTCTGATATATGGAGCCCATCACAAGTTAGAACATGTCCTGATAAAAGATGGTTTATAACTTTCATAGATGACCATACTAGAGTTTGTTGGGTTTATTTGCTAAAAGAGAAATTAGAGATAGAGAGCATTTTCAAACAGTTTTACCATATGGTTCACACTCAATTTAATACTAAAATTCAAATTGTTCGTAGTGATAACGGTCAAGAATATTTTGCACAAATTATTGGAAAGTTTTTTATGGAGAACGAGATAATCCAACAAAGTTCTTGCAATGATACACCACAACAAAATGGTAGGGCTGAAAGGAAAAATCAACACTTGTTAGAAGTAGCTAGAGCTCTCATGTTTTCTATGAATATACCTAAATATCTTTGGGATAAAGTTGTGTTACACACCACTTATTTGGTTAATAGAATGCCATCTAGAGTTTTAAATTTTAAAACTCCTATTCAAGTTCTCCAAAAAGAGTTTCCAAAAACCAGATTAATGAATTCAATGAATCTAAAATTTTTTGGATGCACAGCTAAAAAATCCTGGTAGGGGTATTAGTAAATTAGATCCAAAAGCAAGAAAATGTGTTTTTGTAGGTATGCTCCAAATAGAAAAGGATACAAATGTTATGATCCTACTGAAGGAATCGATGAAGGTCCAATGCAGAAGCGAGGATCAGTCCCAAATTTCAATTTTTACATAATAAGAATTTTACATAAATAAACAGGAAAAATTATGCATTAAATTTAAATTTACAGCATACCTTTAGAATTGAGAAAAGAGAAGATAGAACTTACCCTTGAAGATCAGATCTTCTTCGTGTATCCTCTTCTCCAAAAAGTAACGAATTGCAATGTACTCGAACCCTAATTAGCCACCACCAATCAGAACCTCCTGTATTCTCTATTGGGATGAGAATCACTAAGGAGATTTGTGGGCTCTTAGGTTTTTGGAAGAGAGGGAAAAAATTTAAGAGGAGTTGGAAGGGAAGGTCTGGTCTTTTCTGGAGATTTCTTGCAGAGATCATTCTCAATTGTCTGGCCATCCAATTTTGTGAAAAAGATGCAAATCTCATTATCACCTCCCTCACACGTAGTGAGTTGAGAGCAATTAGGGGAGTGAAATTATTTCCCTCCCATTAATTCAAAAATGAAAATAAAAATAAAAAATAAATTAATTTTAATTTATATAAAATTATATACATATATATATAACTATAGGTTACATGACATAAAACATATAACCTATGGTTTAATATTGTATCACATACAATATAACCTACAATTTTACTTCGCTCAATAATGGAAGTTAATATAAATCTTATTTATATTAAATTCAATTGTAGGAGTCCAATTCATATAATTAATATTTGAGTCATATTCAAATATTTATTTCCTCTTAAATAAATTTTATATTATAATGTTTCATATACTTTATATAATTATATCATATATAATTAAATTAAATTAATTATATCACATATTGTTCGCACGAGATTTCAAGAGAAATTTATTTCGTGGAACTTGAATTATGTATTCGTATTAATTTTGTGGAAAGTGAGTACAATCTCTAATACATAATATTTTGATGCTCTTAAAATAAACTATAGTCGAATGATCGGCCTTTGGGTTCGTTGATTTTCTTTGATGATCGGCCTTTGGGCTTGATGATCTTCTTGGACGATCGGCCTTTGGGCTTGTTGATCTTCTTGGATGATCGGCCTTCGGGCTTGTTGATCTTTTTGGAGGATTAGTGTTTGCACGAGGCATCCAGAGAAACTTATTTTATAGAGTTGAACTTGAATTGGTGTTGATGTTGATTTGATGCGATGTGGTTCGATCTCTAGTACTTAATCCCCTGATTCTCTCTCGGTTGAATGCGTACGCTTGATGTATAGAAGTGGGGCGTGTGGATGTTCTTAAGCTTCGAGTCTTGGAAGAATGCTTGTATCTTCAAAGGACTTCAGTCTTCAAGTGTGTTTAGAATGCTTGTATCTTTTTCAGCCTTTAAAATGCTTGCATCTTCAAAGGACTTCAGTCTTCAAGTGTGGTCAGAATGCTTGTATCTTCAAAGGACTTCAATCTTCAAGCGTGGTTGGAATGCTTGTATCTTCAAAGGACTTTGGTCTTTAGAACGTCTGTATCTCCAAAGGACTTCAGTCTTCAAGCGTGGTCAGCTTTAGGAGTCAATGAGTCTTCTGATTGTAGAGAATTCCCTCTAAGCTCTCTGGAGTGTAGAATTGCTAACCCTTCCAAATGAGGAGAGCTTCTCTATTTATAGAGCTCATAGGTGGGTTTGAGCTTAGTTGATCCATGGGTATGGCCTTTGGGCCCAATTAGTTGGACTTGGGCTTGGTTGGTCCATGGGTCTGACCTTTGGGTCCAATTAATTGGATTTAGGCCTAATTTGGCATTTGGGGGTCAAATTCAACCTATTTTTGGGCTTAGTTGGACTTTGACCCAAATAATAATATCAAATTGGGCCAAATTAATCTTATCTGATTCAAAGGATAAAACCACGTGGCATCATCGAAATTTGTCTTCAACTTCAATTCAGGACAAATGTCAACTCCTAATTGGGCCCAAATTTAATGATTTGGAATTTCGCCATTGATTTAGTAAATGACGTGGCAACTTGTGATTGATCTAAAATTTCTCATTCAACACATATAATTAATTCCCTCAATTAATTTGATTAATTCAAATTAATTCAAAATTGATTATCATTTAATCCCTATTGAGCTACAGAGGGGACCTCATTGACCTGTAGCTTGAAGCTCTAATGGTGCTTGAATAATTAATTAAACTCTTTTAATTTAATTATTCAACATCCATTAACTTTTCGGCACTCCACTAAAGATCGACAGCTGCACTCTTCGCACTACAGATATATTTCTGTGTCCATTGAATATAACTAGTCAGTGGTGCGATGACCCTTCACAAATTGCTCGTAAGTACAACTAGGCCATAATTACTATTTTGCCCATGTAGTTACATCTAACTCCTTAGTACCAATGATCCCTCTAATGAATAATAAGTCATAGTTCAACTATGGCCAAACCCCTTTCGGGCCAGGAGAAGGTGTGGCACCACATTGTTCAAGCTTGGAATCAGCCCTTATAGTAGCAATTTATCTATTTACCCTGACCTCGAGGAAGAAGTGAATTCCGTCTTGTGTAGCTGTGTTCCCAGCTCCTTAATCAGACGAATCCCCAAAATGGTAGGCTTATTGAGTCAATGATCTAGCCACTCTCACCCATACAAATCAAAGGACCGCCTTCATAGGTAGCAGTTCACATCTCATTCAGGATTCAGGTCATGTCTGTTGGGGTTGATGCCCTAAATTTCATAGGGTTCTATAGTTTGTAAACTTTGTATGAACAAACTCTTATGTGATTAATAATATATGATATTTTATTCACTTTTTCTATAAAATATTTGACATTTTAGTTGCATTAACCATAAACCAATAAACTAACATCCAAGGTTATCATTGTAACTTAAACATGTATGTGAAGACATATAGGTGGATCATGTTTAAGTGATAACCTAAATGGTCTATAGTATGTGGATTAGGTTGGGTACCTTATCCTGGTGATACTATCAGTATGACCCGCTTTATAAGTATTACAATTGTTGTAAAGTGCTACAAGTGATCTAATTCTGATCATTCATGTATTAGTGTGAGTGGGGATATTCTATACAAAAGAGTTTGTATAAGACCGGACCACAAAATGTTTAGTCTTATTATATAACATCGTTCATAATAGAGAATTTCATTTCACCAAGATGACCATAGGTAACATGACCTGAATCCTGAGTGAGTTGTGAACTCCTGCCTATGAGGACGATCCTTTGATTTTCATGGGTGGGAGTGGCCAGATCGCCGACTCAACAAGCTGAAGGAAATCTAGCATGAGGATTTCTATGAGCAACAGAAGGGATCGTTCCAAATTCCATTCAAATTGAACATCAGCCTAAAATGGAAACTAACAGGTCATGCAACAATAGAAATTACAGCATGCTATACGATGATACAAAGGATAGAGGATGCATACCTTTGAAGAACCATTCTTCAAGAATCCCTCGATTATTCTACAACGCATCCACAATAACACTCGAAGGCAACGACCGAAACACCATGACCACGAACACAACGTACACAACCAATAGCTCCTCGAATTCAATCGAGTCCAACTCGATTCACGAACTAAGTAAAGACACCACCACAATGGTTATCTTGGTGTTCTCGGTGTGAGAATCCAAGAATCGTGGGCTTTGTATGATCTTGGCTTGAGGAAGAGATTGGAGGTCTACGATCGAGTAGACGGTCGAGAAAGTAGGAGATAAGAAGTTGGTCTATCGCATAGACGATGTGGTCGATCGTTTAGTAAACAGCAACCTATTGTATAGACTTAGCCACTCGATCGTGTAGCAACGACCAGCTGAATGACTATTGTATAGTCAACTCTACACGACCGTTTAATCTCTGTCAATGCTATCGCTTAGTGAAAATCTTTCACTTGATAGCTTGTCTCCGTGAATACTTTTCGAATGAAACAACTCCTAAATTTAGGAAAATAATTTTCCTTTTATCTCAGGGTTACCATAAAAATTCCAAAACCTCTCACTAAATCGGTTATTAGAGAAAAAGAATTAATTATCATATAATTAATATATTATAAATAAATATGATAACCAACTTATCATATTATATTTATAACTTATAGTTTTAATATTTCATCATATGCAACATGTAAACTATAGTTCTTTTTCTATTTTATGGTACTTAATGTAAATCATATTTACATTAATTCCTCCAAGTAATGTATCTTATACATCACACCAATTACATCACATATAGTTGAATTTCCTCTTGTTAATTTAAACATTTCAAATCAACCCCAAAATCTGATTCTCAACTTAAACCCATTGAGCTACCAAGGGAACTTTATGGACCTGTAGCTTGAAGCTCCAACAGTACGTGAATAATTGACTAAACTCTTTAGTCACGGGATCCATCATCTGTTAACTATCGGGCACTCCACTAAAGATCGACAGCTGCACTCTTCTCATTACAGATATATTTTTGTGTCCATATTAACTGATCAACAGTGTGATAACCCTTCACATATCGCTGGGCCAATTTACCGTTTTGCTCCTGTAGTTACATCTAACTTCTTAAGTACCACGGATTCCTCTAATGAACAATAAGTCATAGTCCTACTATGACTGGGTCCTCTCTTCTAAAAAGAGGGTGTGACCACTATGTTTAAGATCCGGCATCAGCCCTTAAGGGAGAAATCTATCTACTTACCCCTGTTTCAGGGAAGGAGTGAATTCTGTCTTGTGTAACTGAGTTCCTAGCTCCCCAATCAAACAAATCCCCAAAAAGATTGGCTTGTTGAGTTGGCAATCTGGCCACTCTCACGCATACTAATCAAAAGATCGCCCTCATAAGTAGGAGTTCCCAAAACACTCAAGATTAAGGTCATGTCACCTATGGTTGTTTTAGTGAAATGTAAGTCTCAATTATCAACAACGTTATATAAAGAGACTAATCATCTCGTGGTCCGGTCTTATACAAACTCTATGTATAAGATACCCCCACTCGCATGTCTCCACATGAAGGGTCAGGATCAGACCATATATAGTAGTTCGCCGTATCCGTAGTGTCACCAGGATAAGGCATCCCTCTTGAAGGAACTCTTATCAAAGAGTACCTCTGAGCGGAAGCAAGATCATTCCAAACTCATTGTGACAGAAATGCCACGTTCACATTCAAACATACGAGTTATGTATTTAACAACAAATTACAACATGCTTTGAAACTTAAACAACAAAAGAGCGAGAGACATGCCAGTTGAAGAACTCTTCTTCGCTTTAAATCTCGCTCTCGTCAATCCAGCCAATCTCGCTGTCGCTGAGATCGTCAAGCCTATCGTCCACCAAATCTCACTGTCGTCTACCACCGAACGAACTTCTCATGAACACGGTAACAATGGAGGACAGACCACTCGAAAACCTCGATATTCTCAGAGTGAGAATCCAGGAGGTGTGAGCTCTGTTGGATTTGGTAAAGGGAAGGAGGAAGGAACGATCGTTTACCACGACCAAGCAAGTGGGAGATATTGGAAGTCTATCACATAGACGACTGCTTGATCGTTTAGTAAAAGGTGCACGATCATTTAGTAAAAGGGGCTTGATCGTTTAGACGATCGTTTAGTAAAACGCTCAAGCGTGCAATTGCTTAGAAAAAACTAGACGATCGTTTAGTTAAGACTATGCGATCGTTTAGGAAAAGCGCGCATGTATACGATCGTTTAGTAAACTTTGATCTATCATATATGCTCTCGTTTGCTAGACAATGGGCAGTGTACTAATCGGGGAGCGATTATCTAAAAATACTTGCAAATGAAAACCATTTTCATTTAATCCTTCAGTTACAAAAACTGATTGCAACCTCCCACTATCTCATTTGGTACGGAGAAAAAACAACCAACAATTATTTTAAAATTGTTTAATTAAAAAATAAATATAATCATATTATGGTTTAATATCACATCATATGCAACATATGAACCATAGTTCTTTTCTCCTCCACTAGATATAAATCATATTTATATCATTTTCTTCCAATTAATGTATCTCATACATCATGTCAAGCATATCATATATAATTGACCAGTTCAATCATATCATATATAATCAAACTCCTTCTTGTCAATTTGAACACTTCAAACTGACCCAAAAACTGATTCTCAACTTGAATCTATTGAGCTACCAAGGGGACCTTATGAACCTATGGCTCGAAGCTCCAACGGTATGTGAATAGCTTACTAAACTCTTTAGCCACAAGATCCACCATCTGTTAACTGCCAGACAGTCCACTAAAGACTGACAGCTGCACTCTTCTCACTACAGATATATTTTTTTGTCCATCGGATGTAACCAATCAACAGTACGATAACCCTGGTAGATGCTCATAAGTACAGCTGGACCAATTTACCGTTTTCCCCCTGTAGTTACATCTAACTCCTTAAGTACCACTAATCCCTCTAATGAACAATACAACATAGTCCTACTATGTATGGACACCTCTCGGGCCATGAAAAGGTTATGGCGCCACATCGTTCAAGCCCCGGAATTAGCCCCTTAAGGGAGCAATTTATCTGCTTACCCCTGCTTCGAGAAATGAGTGAATTTCATCTTGTGTAGCTGAGTTCCCAGCTCCCAAATCAAACGAATCCCCAAAGTGGTAAGTTTAAGTCGGCAATCTAGCCACTCGCACCCATGCAAATCAAAGAACTGCCCTCAAGGCAGGAGTTCCCAACTCACTCAAGATTGAGATCATGTTACCTATGGTCATCGTAGTGAAGTGAAGTCTCTGTCATGAACGACGTTATATAACGAAACTATAACACTTCGTGGTCCAGTCTTATACAAACTCCTTTGTATAAGACGTTCTCGCTCACATGTCTCCACATGAATGATCAAGATCAGACCATCTGTAGCAAGTCACAACACTTGTAACTATTCTACAAAGCGAGCCGCATCTGTAGCATTACCAGGATAAGGTTTCCCTCCTTTATCCATATACTACAGATCATTTTGGTTATCACTTAAGGCATGATCCACCTATATGTATCCACATACATGCTTAAATTACAATGACAACTAGTGATCTTAGTTTATTGGTTTGTGGTAAAACAAATAAAACATTTAATGTTCCATAGACAAAAGTGAAAAAAATATCATATATTATTACATCACAAGTGTTTGTTCAATACATTGTTTACAAACTACAGGACCCAACGAGAGTTTAGGGCATCAACCCCAATAGCTCATTTATCCTTATACTACAGACCGTTTAGGTTATTACTTAAGGCATGATCCACTTGTATATCTCATATACATGCTTAAGTTTACATACAATAACCACTGATCTTTGTTTATTGGATATGAGTAAATGCAAATAAAATAACTCTTATTTTATTAATAACAATGTGTACAAAGTTTACAGACTACAAGACTCCGAGAGAATTAGGACACCAATCCCAACAATCTCCCACTTGTCCTAATGCCTCGGGAGACTAATGTAAAATACATGAAAAAATCAGTACAATATACAATAAACTAGGGCATACTCTATACTCTAGTATCATCTCCCACTTGCCCTAGACAAGATACCACATGTCCCGTAGACCCAGACTCTCTAGATGACCCTCGAACACTTTAGTTGTAAGAGCCTTTGTAAATGGATCAACAACGTTGTGCTCCGACGTGATCTTCGTGACTATCACATCACCACGATGCACAATCTCCTTAATCAAATGATATTTCTGTTCGATATGCTTGCCTCTACAATGAATCCGAGGTTTCTTTGAATTTGCCTCATCCCCGCTGTTATCACAATAGAGTGTGATCGGAAAAGACATATTTGGAAAAACTTTCAAATCTGTAAGGAACTTCCTAAGCCAAACAGCCTCTTTAGCTGCTTCACAAGCGGCTACGTATTCAGCTTCCATAGTGGAGTCCGTGATGCATCCTTGTTTGATGCTTCGCCAAACTACAGCCCTTCAATTCAGAGTGAATACTTACCCTGATGTCGATTTTCGAGAACCTCTATTAGTATGAAAGTCAGAGTCTGTGTATCATGTAAGGATCAAATCCTTATCTCCATACACGAGCACATAGTCCCTCGTTCTTCGAAGATACTTAAGGATCGTTTTGACCGCCGTCCAGTGATCTAATCCTGGATTGGACTGATATCGACTGACAAATCCTATTGCATAGCAAATGTCAGGTCTAGTACATAATATTGCATACATTAAGCTTCCAACAGCCGAAGCATAGGGAATCCATCTCATCTCCTCAACCTCTTGAGGTGTCTTAGGACATTGATTCTTAAACAAAACAATTCCATGCCTGAAGGGTAATAAACCCCTCTTGGAATTCTGCATCCTGTACTTGATCAACATTTGATCAATATATGATGCTTGAGAAAATGCCAACCTCTTGTTCTTACGATCTTGAATGATCTGGATCCCTAGAATATACTACACCTCTCCAAAATCTTTCATTTGGAATTGGGCGGCCAACCACTTTTTAATGTCAGTCAGAAAACCTACATCATTCCCAATGAGTAGGATAACATCCACATACAGTACCAGGAAAGCTACTGAGTTGTTGATGATTTTCTTGTAAACACAAGGCTCATCAACGTTCTGATCAAAGCCAAACGATTTGATCGCACTGTCAAATCTAATGTTCCACGATCCAGACGCCTGTTTCAGCCCATAAATGGACCTATTAAGCTCGCAAACTCTTTGCTCTTGATTTGGAACAATGAACCCTTCTGGTTGAGCCATATAGATGGTCTCCTCAAGATTATCATTCAGAAAGGCAGTATTGACGTTTATTTGCCATATCTCGTAATCATAAAATGTGGCTATGGACAGGAGTATCTGATAGACTTCAACATGACAACAAGTATAAAAGTTTCCTCATAGTCCACTCCCTCAACCATCCTTCATTGCTTGCTTATAAGACAATGGATCATCGAACCCATCATCAGACATGATGTTTTGGGCCTCGATCAAACCCATGTAGCGTTCTGGTGGGTTCATAACCCTCCTACTACATTGAGGTAGTCTCAACTCTTGAGATGGTTGACTAGATGAACCGACATCAACAACTTTTGTTGATCTATCAATCTGTTCAACAACTCTTGTTGAACTTTTAGTAGTCTCACTAGAAATCTCATGTAAAACAAGCTTACTTCATGGCTTATGATCCCTGATGTGGTCTTCTTCCAAGAAGATAGCATTTGTCGACACAAACACTTTATTCTCACTCGGATCATAGAAGTATCCACCCCTTGTTTACTTGGGGTAGCCTACAAAGAGGCAAACTTTCGAACACGGTTCCAACTTTTTAGGGTTAGCCACAAGAACGTGGGCCAGACATCCCCAAATCCTAAAGTGGCATAAACTACCTTTACGACTTCTCCATAGCTCAAAAGATGTTTCAAAAACACTTTTCGAGGGAACATTGTTCAAAATGTAACATGCAATCTCCACTGTAAATCCCTAAAACGAGTCTGGAAGATGAGCATAACTCATCATAGACTGAACCAAGTCCAACAAGATTATGTTTCTGCTTTCTGATACACCATTCTGCTGAGGTGTACCTAGGGCTGAGAGTTAGGACGTGATTTCATGTTCTATCATATAGTTTTGGAATTCGAGGTCCACATACTCTCCATCACGATCAGATCGTAGTGTTTTTATCTTCTTACCTAACAAGTTTTCAACTTCAGCCTTATATTCCTTGAACTTGTCGAGGGCTTCAGACTAACGTTGCATTAGGTATAGATACCCATATCTTGAATAATCATCTATGAAAGAGATAAAATATTCATACCCATCTCGAGCTCTAACACTCATATTCATACCCACCTCGAGCTCTAATACTTATCGGATCACAGAGGTCTGAATGTATAAACTCCATGGTTTCTTTAGCTCTATAACCTTTTCCAGTAAAAGGTTGTTTAGTCATTTTGCCTTCAAGGTATGATTCACATACCGACAAGAAGTTTTCTTCTAAACTCTTTAGAAATCCACATTTCACCAACTTCTCAATCCTATTGAGGTTGATGTGACCTAACCTTAGATGCCAAAGATGGACGTTTTCCTCAGGAGAAACATTTGGTCTTTTTGTAGTTGTCATCATTCTGAACATTTCAGTATTAGCAAGGCTTTTATGACTAACAGTACTTATAAGTTATTTTTCATTGAACCAAAACCAATCTCCATACCATTTTTTAAAATAAACACTTTACTCTCAGAAAAGAAGACGGTATAACCTTGTTCAATGAGACAAGAAACCAAGATTAAGTTCCTCTTGATATGAGGAACTACAAAAACATTATCCAATAACAGATAACGTTTCTTGTCCAAAAATAACTTCAGCCTGCCTACAACAATAGCCGAAACAACCTCACCAGTACCGACTCGAATAGTCAACTCTTCTTCTTGCAACGTTTTCCAGGAACTAAATCCTTGATAGGAAGAACTTACATGGTTAGTAGCACTTAAATCAAGTATCCAGGCAGAATCATCATTCTCTACCAAACATGTCTCCAAGACAAATAAATCACATTTACTGTCTTTAGACTTCTTCCTCTTCTGGAGAGTAGTGGAATCAGTATCAGAACCTAAAAAGCTCCAAGTTCCATTTTAGAGAACAATTCTCATCGATGAACTTTTCCAAAGTCAGCAACAATTGCTTTCTCTTTTATTCCCTTGACATTCAAGAAAGACTGGAGGTTATCTTGGGAACTGACACTACTAGTTTCTTTGTCATCCATCCCTTTTTGCTAAAAAAGTGAGAACTGGCGTTCAAACAATTCTTGCAACGAGTCCATGATCTCACGTGCAATGACCATGTTCTCAACCATTTTGGCCAATGCATTCGGTATGCTAGCCAAAATGTGAAGTGAGGCCATCGAATTAGCCTTCATCCACAACTCATATGCATTACGAACATTTTGCGATGCATCAAAGGTCAGGACTTGAGGATACTCCTCAACCATGACACTCTCGAGGTCGTTTACCACGAAATATGTTTTAAAGACTCTTTCCAATGTATGTAATCGGTCAAATTAAAAGAGGCAACTAACGGAAATCATTCATGTTGCTGAAAAAACAAACACATTGATCTACATTAGATTTTAGCAAATACTCGATTAAAAACAACATCCAATACGGTTTAGCAAAACTGAAATGAATCCCATGTGAATTGAGACATTCTCAACCAACCATTAATACTAGAACCACTCTTGTTCCTAAATCCATATAGCAATCTCTTTAGCTTTATCAAATACAATTCTCGGGAATTTGATTTATATGTTTCAGGTACCTTAAATCATTGTGGGATTCTCATATAAATATCATTATCAAGAGATCCATATAAATATGTTGTGATTGCATCCATAAGAGGCCTATTCAGACTTTCATACATAATCAGACCAATTAAATATCTAAATGTAATTGCATCCACCACCGGAAAATATATCTCCTCATAATCAATACCAGGTCTTTGTGAAAACCTTGTACAACTAGTCTTTCTTTATACAAATATCATTATCAAGAGATCCATATAAATAGTTGTGACTACATCCATATGATGCATATCCAGACTTTCATATATAGTTAAACCAATTAAATATCTCAGTATAATTGTATCCACCACCGGAGAATATGTCTCCTTATAATCAATACAAGGTCTTTGTGAAAAACTTTGTACAACTAGTCTTGCTCTATATCTTGTGACCTCATTATTTTCATTTCTTTTCCTCACAAATACCCATTTGTACCTTACTGTTTGACATGTTATGATGTTTAGACTACTGATCCAAAAACCCGACGTCGATTGCTTTTCTCACTGAAGCCAATCATTTCTATTTTGACATTTTTTAACAGATTTTGGTTCATAATCCTCATTTTCAGATATAATATCAGTTATGTCATGAATTTCTCCATGAGTATTTACATCCTCAACCAAGTATTCTTGACTATTAATTATTTTTATTTTTGAGGATTTTTATCTTTAGAACCCACTGGTCTGCCACGCTTTTGGCATGTTACAGACTCATTAGTGACAACTTGTTGTGTTGGGATATCAATTTTCGATGGAATATTTGCAGTTGGTATATATGACTTAATTACTTTCTTTGTATCTATAAATGCATCTGGTAACTGATTTGCTATATTTTACAGATGAATTATCTTCTGAACTTCAAGTTCACATTGATCTGTACGAGGATCTAAATGAGATAATAATGATGCATTTCATATAATTTCTTTTTCCAACTTCTTAATTCCTCCCCCTAATGTTGGAAAATTTGTCTCATTAAAATAATAATCAGCAAATCGTGCAGTAAATACATCATCGTCAGGGGTTCAAGATATTTGATAATTGATGAGAAATCATATCTAAATATATATTCCTAACCTCCTTTGAGGACCCATCTTAGTACGTTGTGGTGGAGCAATTGAAACATATACTACACATCCAAAAATTCTCAGATGGGAAATATTTGGCTCATGGCCATAAGCTAATTGTAATGGTGAGTACTTATGATAAGATACCGGCCTAATGTGTACAAGTGACGTTGCATGTAAAATAGCATGTCCCTATACAGATGTAGGAAGCTTAACTCTCATGAGCAATTGTCTAGCAATTAATTGCAAATATTTTATGAATGATTCTTCTAAACTATTTTGTATATGACACATGAGTTACAGGATATTCAACACTTATTCCAATTGACATACAATAATTATCAAAAGCTTGGGATGTAAATTCACCAGAATTATCAAGAGAAATGATCTTAATTGTATAATGAGGAAATTGTGCTCTTAACTTAAATTTTTTGAGCAAATAATCTTGCAAATGCAAGATTTCGACTTGATAATAAGCATACGTGTGACCATCTGCTGGATGCGTCTATTAATACCATAATATATCTAAATGGTCCACTTTGTGGGTTAATAGGTCCACATTTATCACCATAAATTCGTTCTAAAAATGAAAGTGATTTAGTCCCCACTTTGGCTGGTGATGGTTTAATGATTAATTTGTCTTGAGAGCAAGCATCGCACGATAATTCATTAGATTGAAGAATCTTCTGGCTCTTCAATGGATGTCCATTTGAATTCTCAATAATCATAATTATTCTCATCATTATAGATCTTGGATGACCTAATCTGTCATGCCAAATTGTAAATATATCTGGATTCATGAAATTTAGGTTTATTGTTGCAAATGTTTCAATTACTTGTATATGAGTATAATATAATTAAAAAGATAAAGCAGACAACTCTTTTGGTATATGTTTTTCATATGAGATAGTAGATATGATATACAAATACTCCATATTGTTTTTATCGGTCTAAATATGATAACCATTGCAACATATATCTTTAAAATTAAGTAGATTTCTCTTTAATTGACTAGAAAACAATGCATTGCCAATTGTAAATTTTGTTTCTCTAGGCAAAATAATATTTGTTTTTCTAAACCCTTTAATTAGGTTTGTAGAACCTGATGTTGTATTGACTTTTGCTTCCAGCATTATCAGTTTGGAAAAATATTTTCTATTTGTAAGTATTGTATGTGTAGTTGCACTGTCTGCCAGACATAGATCTCCTTTACTCATTTTTTAGTCACCCAACATATGAAAATGATTCAAGTTTCTTCATTAAAAGAAAATAATTACAATAAGAAAAACAACATTTGGAATATACAAAGGTTAACATCTACTAAGAGGGGAAAAAACATGGAGATGAATAAAAAGACAACATTAAGTCTAGATATTTTCAAAGTCGAAGGAAACACTTAATGTTCATTAATTCTGTCAATTTTCTCTTTAGAAGATTCAAAGAAGTTAGCCACATCTAAATTTGCCATGTGGGATGGGTTAAATATATCTTGGTATACAAAATTTACTTCCACATTTTTCTCTTTTTCCTTCAGGGATGTTTGATAGAGATTAACTAATTGTTTTGACGTATGACATGTACATGACCGATGCCTAGTCATTCCACATAAGAATAATTTATTTCCAACACTTTTTGAACTCTTATCTTGTGGAGCTTTTCCTTTGTGATCATCATTTTATGTGGCTCTTTTGAAATTTGAATAATTAGAATGACCACCACGAAAATAATAATTATTTCTTCCTCTACCACAGTCACACCTCGACCACGACCATAACCTTAACCATGATTATTATTAAAATTCACAACATTCACTTCAAGAAATGGTGTCATCCCAGTTGGTCGAGATTCATGATTTTTCATTGATAACTCGTTATTTTGTTCGGTCACGAGAAGACATGAAATTAGTTCAGAATATTGTTAAAAATATTTCTCTCGATAATGCTGCTGCATGAGCATATTCAAGACATGAAATGTATAAAATATCTAATTTAACATATTAGTATCAACAATTTTCTCTCCGCATAACAACAGTTTCGAATTGATTTTAAATAATGTGGAGTTGTGATCACTTACTAATTTGAAATCCTATAGCCCAAAGTGCATCCACTCATGACGAGCTTTAGAAAGAATAACTGTTTTTTTTTTTATGACCATACATCTCTTCAATTTTTTCCACAAGATACGGGGATCTTTTATTGTAAGATACTCCATTTTCAATCTTCCTGGAGATGATGACATAGAAAAACCATAGCTTTTGCTTTGTCCTGACTATATGTCATATTTCCTCCGTTAATAGTCTCTCCAAGATTTATAGCATCCAAGCAGATTTCAACATCAAATACCAATGGCAAATAATTACTGTTGTTAATATCAAGGACAAAAAATTCTAATTTTGTGAGATTTGTCATGACAACACCATCACACAATATTGTATTTATATTAGAAATTTAATAGATATTAAATATGCAAAATAACATTAAATTTATTAATTATAATGAAGAAAAAAATCGACACACCTTTAGGACTTACCTTTAGCGAAGAAAACGATAGGAGCTCGAATAACGTGTTGTAAATTTGATGAGCACAATGGTGTCCAACGAGAAATAGAGATGTCCACGGGGTGGGGCGGGGCCGGAGATGCCATTCCCCATCCCTGTCCCCGCTCCCCATTTCATTCCCCATGAAATTTTCCACGGGGATCGGGGCGGGGATTCCCCACAGGGAATTTTTTCCCGTTACTTTTTTTTTTTTTTTTTTTTTTTTTTTTTTTGTAAAAAACCAATTAATTTAAATCACTAATATGAGCAAATTTTAATTAAATAGTTAACTTATTGCTAAATTATTTATTATAGTTAGTTTTATATGACAATTTGAATTTAAAAACTACTCAAATTTTGGCCTAAAAAGCTAATTGATTTTTTTAATAGAAAGAAATAAACATAAATCAAATTATTCACATATATAATCTAAATTTCTACATTTAATTTAAACATATTTATTATCTTTCCCAATAAATAATCAATTTTAAAATTTAAATATAATATTTATATAATAATAATAACATAACGTTAGATAACTATACTAAATAAATATGTAAAAGCTAATCGGGGTGGGGACGGGGAACAGCGCGGGACCGGGGCCGAGGAATGCATTACATGTCCCCGTCTCCGTTTAGCTCATGGGGATTCCCCACTCCCTTCCTATTCCTCGCCCCATTTGGGACGGGTCTCCATGGGGAAATTAGACATCTGTAACGAGAATATAGATATGAAGAAAATATAATATAATAATAATATATAAATATATAAAATAAATAAAATAAATAAATAACAAAAGTAATTAAAATAATAAAGAATGAATTTCTCCATTTTCTCCTATCTTTTTGGATTGATCACGTAATCTTGAGACAAATGGACTAATGAATAAGTGACGCACGACCTATGAATACTAATCATGGATATCTGCACCTAATTTAACATATTTATAATTGAACAAAATTCTCAATTTCATATTAATTCCTGTTGTGGCCGGCAAAATGAAATCACAAATGTTAATGGCAGCCATGAAAATTATACGTTAATTTTGGGGTTCTCTCATCATTCCCAGCCTCCCAGGGTTTAACATCGAGAGTCTCTTCTGCTCCCAACTATCCCCTCTACCATGGCCGTGCTCTGTACTGCTCCACTTTCAGACCCACTTGCCTGAAACAACAGATAACGTAAAGCCCTCAAAATTTTGGGATTATCTATCTGGGTTTAGCCCAAAATCTTTCAAAACGGCTCCTTCTATAAGCCACTGCGGGAGCAAGCTGGGCAGAGTTGCAGAGATGATGACTTTGGGAGTCTCCACTTCCCAGGCCTCTTCAGTCAGAACTCAATGGCCTTCTTATTTCTTTCTATGGCGGTCTAACTCTGTTTCTAACTCTTCTATTTCCATTTGCGCCTCCTCCAAGGCTCTCTACAGGTGACTCTTCTCTCGGGTTTATTCTTAACCGGAGATTTTTGTGTTATCTTTTTGTTGTTAATGGGGGCGTGAGAATATTTAGTCTTCTGTATTGGGTATTGGCTGGATTTTTGTGTGTGTGTGTGTGTGTGTGTGTGTGTGTGTTTGTGGTTGCTCATTCCAGTCATTTGTTAGAAGTTTTCTTGTTTCAAACTGTGAAGTGAGTTCCCCCCCTTCATGTGAGAGAGAGCTTGTGATATGGGGAAGAACATGTTTGGTGGATGTGATTTCTAAGAATTTTTAGTTATTATCATGATGATTTCTTAAAATTTTTAGCTATTCTGTTCACTTTGTTTTTTGTTGGTAGAATGTCATTGTTTGAATATGGATTTGAAACTATATGGCATGGTTGGTTAGTATGGGTTTTAAGGCCTTTGAATTCACTCAGGAAAAAGTTTTTCGGTTATCTCTCTAGGCAGTACTTTATCTGGAAGAACTTTAGCACTTTTCTCGTACATTGTTATCTAGTCCACAAAATTATGTCATATCATTTGGTTTCATCTATGAGGGCATTTACTCTTCCATATGACCATGGTCGTTACTTAGGTAAAAGGGCTCAAATTTAGCAGAAGCGATACTGGTAACTTTCTTGGGTCATCCATTTTGTTCTTTTAATTGTTTCTGTCTTACATTGCACAGCAGAATGATCAATTATAGGAGAGTATGGTTGTGAAGAACTCTGATCTTAATGTTTCTGAATATATTCATTTGCAGGGCTGAATTTAGTTCCCTGAAGAGTGTTGGTGGCGCTTCTCCAAATATGAATATGTTTCACGCTTCCTTTCAGTGTAGACAATGTTCTTTCTTGAGCACCACTTCATTTTTTGAAACTAGTAAATATGACAAGGAGAGGGCATTTCTCTCTGATGTAAAGGCTTGGTCCAAGAGTACTATGCAGCTGAAAGAAGAGAAGCTCCTTAGGTATATTGACACTGAGATCCCGACAAAGAACAACGAAGAAAAGCTAAGAAAAAAGGAAAATCTCACTGGGCATGGGACTTCGCATTGTTATAACAGTCCATGTCCTCCATATTCTAAGGTTCTGTCAAATTTGGGAAGCAAATGTTCCAATGCTAGTAATGATTCTGATTGTTTAAGGGTTCCAACTAATATGTTATCAGATGGATTCAGTAAACAAGAACCTATTAGTTTTGATCGAACTGAGAATGTTGTAACTATAGATAGGATGATAAGTGAAAGGGCACCCTTACTTGAGACAATTAAGGTTCCAAGTGGTCAATGTAATGGAGACATTGATTCTTTTGCTGGGAGACGGACCATGATCAAGCCTGAAAATAGTGATTTGCAATTTACTGAAGCTGCCAATGGGATAAAGAGGGGTGTAGCTGTGGAAGAATTTTCTAAAGTGACCATCAATGGAAGTGGCACCAAGGTGATGGGAGCACTTGGAACTGCTCACAAGCCAGATATAAAGGAGAGGCTTAATTGTGTATATGATAGCGTTCTTGTTGTTGATAGTGTATCTGCAGCGAAGGAAGTTGTTTCAATGCTTACTATTAAGTACAGGGATCTTGTGCATGCTTGCGATACTGAGGTGCTTATATCTTACTTTATTTTCATTGTACCTTTACTGCCTTGGAATAGGCTTACAGACCAATAATTCCAACTTAACTGTACAATTTACACCCAAGTTCTGTCATGCCATGATGGGCAGCATACCTTTGAAATTTTCTTCAATCTTCATTTTTTTTTTCTATTTTCTTTAAGGTGGGCAAGATTGATGTGAAGCAAGAAACACCCGTTGACCATGGTGAAATAATATGCTTCAGTATTTATTCAGGACCAGAAGCAGATTTTGGGAATGGAAAGTCTTGTATCTGGGTTGATGTTCTTGATGGTGGCGGTAAGGAAATTTTGCTTCAATTTGCACCATTCTTCGAAGATCCTTTGATCAGAAAGGTATTTCCTTTTGTTCCTCTTGGACCCTTTTTGGTAGACTATTGTAGGCCAAATTGTTTTGGATAAAGAGATTCCACTTTTTGGGACAAATTTACAGAGAATAAGAGTGTGTTTGGCATAAATTCCTAAGTCATTTTGGATAACTCAACTGTGTTTTTTTTACTTTCTAAAATATGCAATATTAGGTAGCAAATATAAATGACTTTTTTAAGATTTTATTTTACGTTGATTTTCTGAAAGGTGATTTTAAAGTGGTTGTGTAGTAATTTAATATTTGTAGAATCAATTTTAGATGCAGTACAATAAATCAATTTTAAGAAAATGTGACCAAACATCTCATTGTTTTAATTGAAACTACTTTTATTAAAATTGTTTTAAGAAAAATGATTTTAAAGAAGGTATGCCAAGACTCAGCCTAACTGCATTATCCATAGACTCACAATCAGCTAAATAGTTAAGACACACTGGGGGAGATAGCCAAAGCTTTGTCTCTTAGATGTTGGCCTTTTAACATATTGTTGATAGATTGTAAAACTGCTAATGATCGGTATTCTCATACATATATTGAATGCATTATAATTCTATTTCTCGATAAGATTGGTTAAATATTCTTGAGTTCTAGGACAAAATAGGTCCATTTGTTCACTTGTATTTGTTAAATTATGAGGCGACATGTGCACGTGTGCGGTATGTTAAACTCAGAAGATAGTTTGGTTTGACCAAACCTGCCTTCCTATTAGGTCTGGCACAACTACAGCTTTGACAATCACATTATTGAAAACTATGGGATTAAGCTTTCTGGCTTTCATGCTGACACGATGCACATGGCACGGTTGTGGGATTCATCAAGGCGAGTGAATGGTGGATATTCACTTGAAGCTCTTTCTAGTGATACAAAGGTCATGTCTGGTGCTAAATTGGGCCAGGAAAAAGAGTTGATCGGTAAAGTATCTATGAAAACAATCTTTGGCCGGAAGAAGACGAAAAAGGATGGATCTGAAGGCAAACTTATAGTCATTCCCCCTGTTGAACAACTTCAACGAGAAGAACGGAAACCGTGGGTATCTTATTCTGCTTTAGATTCAATATGCACGCTGAAGCTTTATGAGAGCTTGAAAAATATACTGTCTGACATGCCCTGGGAGAGAGATGGAGAAATGATTCCGGATCAAACAATGTTCAACTTTTATGAAGAATATTGGAAACCATTCGGTGAACTTCTCGTCAAAATGGAAACTGAGGGAATGCTGGTTGATAGGCCATATCTTGCCGAGATAGAAAAATTGGCCAAAAAGGAACAAGAGGTTGCTGCTAACAGATTTCGTAACTGGGCTTCAAAGTATTGCTCTGATGCCATGTACATGAATGTAGGAAGTGATGCACAAGTGCGTCAATTGCTCTTTGGTGGCACTTGTAACAGGTAATTAGTCTATTTTTTAAATAATATTTTTGGTTTTTTTTTAAAGAAAAATGTAAAATCCATGTTCTGGTCTAATCAGATATCACATATGAAATTATGAAAGCATATGAAGTCATGAGTTATCTACTATTTGTGGACTTGGAAACGTGCAAGTTGTTAGCTCTTTCCTGCATAATTTCATGCATTTTCCTCTTTTGATAACGAGCATGTTTCTGATGCTTTGGCTTCAAACTTGTTGATTCTTAGTTATGCTTCCTTATTTTTTTCATTTTACAGTAAGAACCCTGATGAGTCTCTTCCAACTGAAAGGACATTCAAAGTTCCAAACAGTGAAAAAGTCATTGAAGGAGGAAAAAAAACCCCCAGCAAGTTTCGGAATATTACTTTACATTGCATTGGTGAGAAGGCTTTTTCGACAGAAATGTACACAGCAACTGGTTGGCCTTCTGTGAGTGGGGATGCTCTGAAGATCTTAGCAGGCAAGGTCTCTGCAGAATTTGATGACTTCACTGATGACTTGCAGTCTGACAATGAGGTTGACAACGATTTTGGGACGATGCCTCATGAAGAAAGCAAAAGGCATATTATTCATGAATGTGCAAATATGTCTGATTATGGAACTGCTTTACAAGGATTTGAGTTGATGGAGGAGGGCAGGGAAGCCTGTCATGCTATTGCTGCTTTATGTGAAGTCTGCTCTATCGACTCTTTGATATCAAATTTCATCCTTCCCTTACAGGTGAAATTCTTTAACCAAGTCCCTTTTTATGCTCATTATCATTAATAATATCCTTCCAAAAGTTACTATAATTTATGGAACTTTAGCTGATTTTGACCCTGTTGCTGGTGGAAGGAGAACTTTAAAAGGTAGGTGCAAATATGAAATAACTATGTTTGTCAATTATGACTTTTATATGTTACCACCTTTCCTCTTTAAAAAATTGCAATGTAGCGGATATCTTAGATTGGTCTGGGAGTTCCCTCTCCTTTTCATTTGGGTCTGTCATCCTTTGTCCGATAAGGAAACAATAGACGTTAAGCTGTTTTGTCTTTGATAGGGAAGGTTGATTTGAGGATTGAGAGGAGGGATTGGCATAGTTGATGCCCTAACTCTTTGGGAGCGATCCATGTTCTTTCTTTTGTTGCTTATTGGACTCTTCTCCCATCTAAGATTGCTTTTTTGATGCTCTGAAGATCAAGATTCCAAAAAAGTTAAGTTATTTGTCTGGTAGGTCATCCATGCTCTCGTGAACTCTCTGGATCAGCTCTGGAGAAATTGACCTTCGTTGATTGACTTGTTTTGTTGTATCCTTTGTTGGAAGATGGAGGAGTACTTGGATCATTTCCTTTGGAGCTTCGTCTTCGCACGTTCCATTGTTCTCCTTCCGCTTTTAGGGAGAAAGATTGTTTCTTGTGGCTTGATGGAGTGTGTGTTATTGTTGGATATTTGGGATGAGTGTTTAGAGGCTTGGATCCGAATGATGCATGGTCTCTTGCTAGATGTCGTTTTTCTCTTTAGGCATCGCTATGAAGATTTTTTTGAAGATTTATTGTAATTATCCGATAGGTGTTATCTTATAGGATTGGAGACCCTTTCTTTATGGTCCTCTTTTTGTGGACTGTTTTCTTTTATGCTTGCGTATTATTTCAATTTTTTCCTCAATGAAAGGTCGTTTCTTATATATTAAAAAAAGTGCATGTAGGTTTAAGAAGGAACTAATTCAGAGTATTGCATACTGCTGCTTCACTTGATTTAAGCACAATTATCTGAAGGCATGTTGATTTTGATCGATGAACACACAGCTTTGAATTTCAAAGCATGAAATCTCTTTCTTCTCTGATCGACTCTTAATTTTCATAAGTTAAATTTTAAATTCTTGACATGATTTATGACTTGTAGTGAAATGGCTGTTTCAATTGCAGGGAAGCAACATATCCGGTAAGAATGGACGTGTGCATTGTTCTCTAAATATCAACACAGAAACTGGCCGCCTTTCAGCTCGGAGACCAAATTTGCAGGTTCACAGTTAACTTTTCTCAACCTTACTTGCATTTGGCACTGAAGAGATTATTTCCTTGGAAAAGTAGGTTTGCTTCTTCAATTAGACAGTGTCAGTTCATAGCTATTAGATGCTTAGAACCTCCATTATTGCAGAGGACTAAATCCTTCAACAGGCATGATGTAAAATATTAGGATTATTGCCAACTATTTTTTGCACCGATTTTCATTTAGCCTTCTGTATATGAGTGTGTTTGTCATCTCAGTTCCTTGTGATCTTTATGTTCATATATTCCTTTTAAACTATGATTCTAATGGAGACTTCGGTTGGTTATATTTTGTGTACCAGAATCAACCAGCTCTGGAAAAGGACCGGTATAAGATCCGTCAGGCATTTATAGCTGCTCCTGGAAATTCCCTCATTGTTGCTGATTATGGCCAGGTAATTTTGTTAATAATGAGAGAGGATTTGTTTATGTGGTGAGCAATTTCGATTTGCCCCATCTTCACCTGTTTTCTTTTTGTGATCTATTGGCTTCAACTATATAATCGTATTCGACAAGAGAACATTATTGACCGGGAAGTGTAAATCCATTTTGCAGTTGGAACTTAGGATTCTGGCTCATCTTGCCAATTGTAAGAGCATGCTGGAAGCCTTTAAAGCTGGGGGAGATTTCCATTCAAGGACCGCAATGAATATGTACCCTCACATTCGTAAAGCTGTTGAAGAAGGAAGTGTGCTTCTTGAGTGGGATCCTCAACCTGGGGAAGACAAGCCTCCAGTTCCATTGTTGAAGGTAAATTGATGTTTTAGCTAATTCCATTGAATCTCCCACTTTCCAGATTCTTCACTTGGGGGGTTTGCTCTTTCATTTCTCTCTGTATCAATCAATGTTTCTTCTTCAGCACTAGCGTCCAGAAGCCTTAATTCCCGAATTTCTCGATACTAGAACCACATATATAGGCTTTTAAGAGCAAGCTAAACTACCCAACTAACAGGCAAATAACAACCAGAACTAAAGAAGACCTAGACCAGCCGGTAAACATAATGAACTAAAATGCCCCTTGAAGATTACAAGAAAACCCCTCTGGATGTATCTGGGTACATCACCCACATATCGTAACAAGGCATGCGTTCCACTAACTAACCGTAGCTCAAGAGTTGACGTTTTTGGCCTTCCTTGAATACATATTCACAATTGGAAATCTCACATGTAGCTCAGCAAAATCATTACATTCACCATAGGTTATCCCTTAGAACTCAAGGACAACCTATAGAACAGCTCCTGTTCAAGTAAAGCAGTTAGGTTATCCCTTTAAAGAGTAGAAAAAGACTCTTTAGTTAAATTCTGTTTGGGTATTCTCTTAGAACTTAGAACTTAGTGGTTGGGCTGGAAGAACCACTTATTGTTATATGATACACCAAAGTTACTGAGTCTACATCTTTTTTAGCTTTGTCTTGAATGCATTAACTCCGTTTTGTCATTACAATTACTCACTAAAAGTCTCTTGTAAATTACTTGTTGATAGGATTTTTTGTATACATTTCGGCTTCTGTTTCCTAATAATAATAATAATAATAATAATAATCTGAATTCCAGTGGTTGAATACTGTGTGCTTTTCTTCACAATTTTGCCATAGAGTGACTAGAAGTTTCAGGGTTCGAGAAAGTCTCCTCATTAGAGATTTGTGAAGTCCAAGAGAATGTCTTCTTCCTAAACTAGTGTTTTGCACGCTTCCTTCTTGGTTATTAAAATCTTGTTCTTGAGTTTCTGGTGTCTTTTAGTAGGTTTGTGAATGTTTGGCTTTGGATTCCTTAATAGGTGATTTTGCATGCTTGAACTGTCTTCTTCATAATAATAATAATTCATCCTCCAAGCTAGTCAACTAAGTCTGAAATTTTCTTGTTCCATTTTTTCTTTATAAGAAATCAATTTCATTGATGTATGAAATGCTTTGTGTACCATTGAATCCTTGCTTTTACCAGTCATTGTTATTTACTTCAATCCAAGAAGCACGGACATGGATACGCCAAGGCGATATGCCAATTTTAAGAAAACTAGGACATGGTTATGTTGGGGATACATTCTTTTATTATTATTAACTTTTTAGGATATATATAAATTTAACATAAAATATTAAATGTACCCCACTAAAAAAAGAAAAATAAAATGTCATTAATTAACAATGCTACATTTATGTTTTTTACTTCACTTTTTTATGTTCATGTTTTTTGTCATTTGTTAAAGAATTAGGCTTTCCTTTTGTTTTCTTATCTTATTTAACATGTAATTGATTTGGGCTTTAAATTTGGGTCAAACATAAAACGTTGGATTATTTTCTCTTAAAAAAATCACAAGCGTTTACAAGGAGGGTCTCGATCATGTCTGAAACTAAAAGTAAATAAATAAAAACAGTACACAAAAATTTTCATGTTGGACGTGTCTGGACGTGTCCAAATGCATCTGTGTTCGACATGGACACTCCGCCTAAAATGTAGTGTCTGTGCTTCCTAGATTGCAATGTCTGACTGATTTATTTGCATTTTAAGTCGTAGCAGTGCCTTATCCTTTTCTCCATTCTTAGTCCAGCAAGAACAAAGAGCCATTTAAATGATCTCTTACTGATTTTTCAACTTCTTTTATCTGAACATTTCTCTCTTTTCTGCAGGATGCCTTTGCTTCTGAAAGAAGGAAAGCTAAAATGCTTAATTTTTCCATTGCATATGGCAAGACTCCTGTTGGCCTTTCCAAGGATTGGAAGGTATTTTCCAAAACCTACTTCCTGTCCCAATATCGTTAAGTTGCTAATCAGCATGGTTAACCCACCATACAGGTTACTGTGGAGGAAGCAAAGAAGACGGTTAACTTGTGGTATAATGAAAGAAAAGAGGTTCGTATGTGGCAAGATCTTCGAATGGAAGAGGCTGAGGAGAAGTCGTGTGTTCGCACGTTACTTGGAAGAGCTCGTCGGTTTCCTTCAATGAAGTTTGCTACTCGGGCCCAGAAAGGGCATATAGCAAGAGCTGCTATCAATACTCCCGTGCAGGTATGTTCATAAACTTCCATTCTCAGCTTTTCGTCATCCCAATCTCCAATATTAAATTTGGTTCATGAATGTCTCTGTTACAGGGTAGTGCTGCTGATGTTGCCATGTGTGCCATGTTGGAAATATCTAAAAATTCACGTTTGAAGGAACTTGGATGGAGGCTGCTTTTGCAGGTTATTCGTCACCATCTTTAATCTTCCAACTTGGTAGTTGTTACCTTTCCTGATGCTAAAGGCTTGTTCGGGAGACTGTTTTCAAGATACTTTTCTGCCTTTTGTTTTCAAAGCTGTTTTGGAGAATTACAATAGGATCAGGATTTGGCATTCAACTCACTATTTACATGCTGAAGAACAACTTCAATTATTTTGGAAAATAAACTTGGATTATTTTGAAAAATAAATAACTTAGGAAAAAAAGCAAGAGAACAACTTTTTTTTTTTAGAAACAGAGAAATGCATTAAACTAAGAAAGAAAGGAACAACCTAAGGGTAGGGGTTGAGGAACATCCCCCTTCCCCAAAGAAAAAAAAACGAAATCAAACAAGAAGAGCCCTCCAATTATTTAAAATCTTAAGGAGGCTATAATTACAAAAGAATTTAGTGTAATTTGTACACCACCAAGAGGCCGTGTTCTGAACTTGGACCCAAAAAGAATCAAAAGAGGTAAACTTATCATCAAACAACCTACTATTCCACTCGTTCCACAAATGCCACAAAAGCGCGTGGGCCGCACATTGCCAAAGAATTCTACCTTTAGCACAAAAGTTTCTACCATTCAG
The DNA here is from genome assembly GCF_027475165.1 of Benincasa hispida. Classification (NCBI taxonomy): domain Eukaryota; kingdom Viridiplantae; phylum Streptophyta; class Magnoliopsida; order Cucurbitales; family Cucurbitaceae; genus Benincasa; species Benincasa hispida. The sequence continues at coordinate 18,859,918 of NC_143488.1, forward strand.
GCCTTCCATAAACCAATCATCAATCTACTTAGGGAGGCAACTAAGGACCCTGAACGTGGCAAGAAGACAATTCCAACCTCTAGACACAAAATCACAATGTAAAAACAGATGGTCCACAAACTCCATCTCTTTAAGACAAATAAGGCAGATGGAAGGGAAGAGGGACAAATAAGGCTTCCAGATTCCAATGCAAACTATCCCAGTATCTCTCACCACCCGATCGGTTAGCAACTGGGCAAGAGCAATGAAGCTACCCATCTTTCTGTCAAAAAGTCCTCTTCTTAACCCCAAATCCCACGCTTGGTTCAAACTATTCCAACAATCTGCAATGACAACATCCTTTTTAGTAGAAATAGCATAGATATCACAATAAAGGGAAGCAAGAGGTTGGGGAGTACACCACTTGTCTTCCCAAAACTTAATGCTTCTACCATTAAATACAACTTTGAAGCATTTTTTCACATTAGAGTTTCCTTCTCACCTTGGCGCATCACATTAGAGTTGTATTAAATGTGAGGGGGGAGTTTAGTTTAAATACTAAACTCCTTTTACAGCCTAAACTAAAAGTTACCAACGGTAACTTAATTTCAAGAACCAAGATTACACCCAAGATTTGCAAGAAACAAGATTACGAACAAATGTTCTGAAAATTAAAATAAAACCTAAAGAATCAACACAACACTAACAAGAAAAGACAAGAAGCAGCCTTCTGTTTTCAAGAAATACATCAAATTCCCCGTGTAAGTAAAATGAAACTCGTCCTCGAGTTTAGGCTGAAAGTTTGAGTTGATCTGGTGGGAAGTAATCGTTTAAATCAGCCACATTGAAGATAGTGCTGATATGAAGATCTCCCGACAGCTCAATTTTGTAAGCATTATCCCCTTATTTCTTTAGGATTTGAAATGGACCTAGCTTCCTCGGTTGAAGTTTGTTGCAAGTGCCAACAGGGAACCGACTCTTTTTAAGATGGACCATTACCAAGTCTCCTTCCTCGAACTCTCTAGGTCTTCTATGCTTGTCAGTTGCTGTCTTGTAATTGGCATTCATCTTTTCTAAGTGTTCTGTTACTTCTTTACGTAAATCAGCAACTCTTTCAGCCATAGCTTCAGCTTCCATGCTAAGATCAATGGAAGACGGTAGGTTAGTAAGGTCCACAGTTAATCTAGGAAGTTTAGTATATACTACTTCAAATGGTGACTTCCCTGTCGAGCGATTCTTCATGGGGTTGTATGCAAAGTCTGCTCGGGCTAAAGTGAGGTCCCATTTGGGTTTTTCCGCTCCAATGCAACGTATAGGATTACCAAGGGCCCGACTAGTGACTTCCGTTTGCCCATCGGTTTGGGGATGGCTCGTTGTGCTAAACTTGAGGCTAGTGTTGAACTTCCTTCATATAGTCTTCCAAAAATAGCTTAGAAACTTTACATCCCTGTCTGAAACTATGGACTTTGGAATTCCATGTAAGCACACAATTTTTTAAAAAAATAGATTCACAATATAAACGGCATTCAATGTTTTACGATATGGAAGAAAGTGTGACATTTTACAATACCTATCAACCACAACCAACACAGAATCATACCCTCTTTGAGTTTTTGGGAGTCCTAGGATGAAATCCATGGATAAGTCCTCCCAAATGCTTTCGGGAATGGGAAGAGGAGTGGTGTAAACTTGTATTTTGTTGCTGTCCTTTGGAAGTTTGACAAATGTAACAGTGTTTAATGAATTTTGTGACATCCTTGCGAATTTGTGGCCAATAGAATTTGTCATTGAGGAGCTGTAAAGTCTTGTCCATTACAAAATGTCTTGCTAGTCCATTGCTATGTAACTCTTTGATAAAAAATTCCCGAAGAGAAGTTCTAGGAATGCAAAGTAGGTTATTCTTGAAAAGAAAGTTAAATGAAAATTACCATAATTAACATGATCAATACATAAAGACCAAATGTTACCAAAATCAGGGTCATTTTCATACAAAGTGGGTAGGGAACCAAATGCAACTATTTGGCTTTTAAGAATTGTTAAGAGATTGGTTTTTGCTTAAAGCATCAGCCACAATGTTAGTATTACCCGCTTTGTGTTTTATGACAATATCAAAACGTTGAATGAAAGATAACCAACGTGCGTGCATCCTACTTATTGTCTTTTGGGTTTGCAGAAATTTAAGAGAAAAATGATCAGAAAATAGAATGAATTCATGGCCTAGAAGGTAGTGTTCCCAAACTCTTAGAGCCCTCACAAAAGAGTGAGTTCTTGTTCATAGGTACTCCATTTTTGGCGAGGCTTACTAAGTTTTTCGCTAAAATATTCTATGGGATGGTTTTGTTGGGAGAGGACAGCCCCATTGCATATCCTGAGGCATCTACTGCTACATCAAAAGGATTGTTAAAGTTGGGTAAGGCTAAAACAGGGGTATTGGAAAGTTTGTAAGCTCTTTGTTTGAGCTTCTGTCCAACAAAACTTACCTTTCTTTAAACATTCAGTTAGAGGGGCTCAAAAGAACTAAAGTTTTTGATAAATTTTCGATAAAATGATGCAAGACTTGAGAAACTTTGGATGTCTTGAACATTTTAAGGGGCCAATCTTTAATAGCTTGGACTTTATGAGGATCTATTGAAACTCCAAATTCATTGATGATGAAGCCCAAAAAGTTGATTTCCTTGACTAAGAACGAACATTTTTTGATGTTAATATATAATTGGTTGTCCGCTAGGGTTTTGAATAAGGCATGTAAGTGGGACATATGTTCTTCAAATGTTTTACTATAGACAAGGATATCATCAAAGTATACAACTAGACACTTGTTAAGGAAGGGATGTAGAACTTGTGTCATGAGTTTCATGAAGGTGCTAGGTGCGTTGGAGAGACCGAATGGCATAACTAACCATGCAAATAGACTCTCGTTGGTTGTAAAGGCTGTTTTCCATTCATCACTTGACTGGATCTTAATTTGGTGATAGCCACTTTTCAAATCTATTTTAGAGAATATTTTGGCTCCTCCTAGTTGGTCTAAAAGATCAGGAATTTGAGGGATTGGAAAACGATACTTGATGGTTATTTTGTTAATGGCTTGGCTATCAACACACATGCACCAAGTCCCATCTTTCTTAGGTGCTAAAAAGACAAGGACCGCACAAGGACTCAAGCTAGGTCTTATGTGGCCTTTCTCAAGTAATTCCTGCACTTGTTCTTGTAAAATTTTGTACTCATTGGGGCTCATCCTATAGTGGGGCAAATTAGGTAGAATCGATTCGGGAATAAGGTCAATATTGTGCTGAATGTCTCTCAAAGGTGGTAGGGTAGAAGGTGATTCTAAAAGCTGTGGAAATTCCTCAAGTAGTCTTTCTATTTCAATAGCATGGCTGTCATTAGTAGGACTAGTTTCGATGGTTTGACCTTTCACAATGATAGCCCAAACCTCATTATTATGCTTTCCACATATATGGCCACTATTAATAATAGAAAATAGTTGCTTACATGGCCACTATTTAATAGAAAATAGTTTCTTTTTAGAGTTAGAGGTACCCTTACTGCTCGTTTTTTCTGAGCTGCTGGTGGTGGGAAGAAGTTTGATTTTTCTGCCCATCCATGAAAATTCGTATGTGTTCTCCCTTCCCTTATGGATTGCTTGCAAGTCATATTGCCAAGGGCGACCTAATAAGACATGACACACATCCATATCAATAACATCGCAAACAATTTGGTCCTTATAAAGATTATCATTGGAAAGTGGATCTGTGCAAGTGAAGCTAATTTGTGCTTCTCCCCCCTTTTTGATCCAGCTGATTTTGTAGGGTTGAGGGTGGGGATCAAGCTTGAGATTCAAGCTTGCACAAGTTTGGAAGAGACCACGTTCTCACTGCTATCACTATCTATGATAACATTGCATACTTTCCCATTTATAATGCATCTTGTTCGAAAAAGGGAGTGTCTTTGTGGGTGGATTTCAGTTTTTGGTGCAAAGAAGAATTCTTTGGAGCACACAAGAAAGCCTTTCCCCTTCATCCGGTGCAAGTTCATCACATTCGTCTTCAGAATTTTGTTCCTCCTCTTCTTGTTGAGATTCTTCTCCATCTGGATACGACACTGTTCTTGAATTGGCCGGTGCACATCCGGTGCACAAGTGTCCCTGTTGGCCACAACGAAAACATTTGTCAAGATTTGGCCGTTGGTAATTGTTCGAACCAATCTTTTCTTGTGAAGGCTCTTGAATTCTCAACCCTTGACTTGATTTTGAAGTTTGTTCCTCCTTACTTTTGGAGCTACTTCCAGTGAGGTTTTGCTTATTCCCCTCCGTGTTTCTCTGTTGGTAATTGTTAGAAGTCCGGTCCCAAGTGTTTTTCTTGAAGCTACTAGGTCTCCCTCTCTTTTCCAACTTGATCTCTGCCTTATAAGCCATTGAAATGGCTGTAGGAAGTGTACCAATGGGCTGCAAATCCAATTGTTCTTGGATGTCTTCTTTTAACCCTTCAACAAACCTCGGGATTTGATAGTTCTCACTTTCATTTAGTCTTGTTCTTGCACCCAAACGGTGAAACTCCTCTGCATACTCGGCCACACTTTCATTTAGTCTTATTCTTGCACCCAAACGGTGAAACTCCTCTGCATACTCGGCCACACTCTTGTTACCTTGCCTACATCTTTGGTATTGTTGATACAAAATCTATTCATAATTGGCTGGAAGAAACCGGTCTTTCATCATCTTGAGCATCCGTAGCCAACTTTGAATAGGTCTTTTACCAATCAGCTGTCTATTCACTTGAATTTGATTGCACCAAGCTTAAGCACCCGATCTCAATTGAAAGAAACGAGCTAAACCTTCTTATTTTTAGGGGTATTCATATAATCAAAGAAGCTTTCAACATTCTTGATCCAATCAAGAAAGGCTTCTAAGTTGTGTCTCCCACTGAAAGTAGGCAAATCAATCTTCATCTTGTAGTCTTGTTGTCTCCCTTCCCGTTCATGGTAAAAAACTCTTGGAAACTGGTGTCTTCTTGCTGGAATTTTCCTTGGTTCTTCACTTTCTGATGAAGAAAATTAAGAATCTTGGAGCAATAATGGCTGGTTGGTTCCTTTCTGGAGAGGTGGATTCATCCCTAATTCTCTCCCTGATGCGTCTGCCCACTACTTCTTGGGCTGGTCTTCTATGAACATCATTTGCTCTGTTTTCTTCTGCACGTTGAGATAGGGCAGCCAAGACTAACTCCATTTATCTTGACATTCTTTCCATTGCAAGATTCAAACCAGCCATGCTATTTTGAATTTCTCCCACTGATTCTTCCACAACCATCAAATGGGTAGTAGTCGAACGTGGAGACAAAGGGTCTGGTTGTTCGGGTCTGGACTTAGCATCCTTTCCCTTGCCGGTGTTGGCACTGCTCTTGCCGGCCATAGAGTCCCAAATCGAGGGCTTTGATACCAAAGCTGATGCGACAAGGTGAATGTGAGGGAGGAGTTTAGTCTAAACTTCTTTTACAGCCTAAACTAAAAGTTACCAATGCTAACTTAATTTCAAGAACCAAGATTACATTTGCAAGAAACAAGATTACAAACAAATGTTCTGAAAATTAAAATAAAACCTAAAGAATCAACACAGTACTAACAAGAAAAGACAAGAAGCAGCCTTCCGTTTTCAAGAAATACATCAATCATGCTCGATTCCACTCTCATCTTCGAAGGGGAGCCACATTTTGTTTCCGCTGTAGAATGAATAACCCCTTTTTTAGGCAAGAATTGATCTTCTCTTCAACAGCAAATTTAATGCCTTTGTTCGCATGTGCTTTTGAGACAGCGTCCCTAGTCTCCTTTCAACATAAGAATGGGCTCTATCTTCTATAAGAATACTTTTGGATTGGGGTCCATTTCGAAGCGGCTCATCCTTCTCCAGATCGGAAACCTTGGCTCATTCTTTTATAACTATCCTTTTGGGCCAAGGCCCACTTCGAATCACCGCTTCTTGGGATACGGCAATTGCCTTTCCTTTATCCTTATCAATGGCCTTTAGTCTTCCTTCCACAAAGTGGGCCTGAACTGTGGCTTGGCCTTGAGAGGTGGAGGTTTCTCCACGTGATTTTGACTTACCTTGGAGAGAAAAAGGGCTTTTTCTTTTCGTCTGCAAAATTGCACTCGTCATCTGCACCAAATCAGTCCCATTGATCACTGGACTGACCCCTCTGTTCCCCACGTGCCAAACATCAATCGGGTTTGGATCTGGGCTATTGGGTCCTTTGTAAAAACGTTGTGCTTCCTCTAGATAGAAGGTTCCATGAACTTCGGCAACTCTATCGATCAACATGTTTGCATCCTGAAACGTAACCACTTGGACGAGGAGCTCTCTTCATCGTCAGACTTAATTTTAAATTAGAGGTGACGATTCCGCAGTAGTTTCCTCTGACTTCAATAGCCACTTCAAGGCATTCAATGAGGCTAGATTTTCCTCGGCGTAATCCATAAAGCCACCAAACAAATCACCTACTGCTTTGAAGATTCTCGAGTTCCATACCCAACCTCCATATGAAGGGACCACTGGCAGTCTACTATGTTTTGCACTATCCCAACGCTCCATCTTTAAAGTAATGGGGCCAACCGTAACCCATCCAATATTCGAAGAAAGCAAGCTGGCGTTTTCTCCATTCAGACACTTCAGAGGAGCTTTATCAGGTTGAAAAGGATTAATGATGAAGTGTTGTTCTGTTTGTCTTCGAATCTCCTCCAAGATTCTACTCCAATTGTCATGGAAATCCCTCTTTGTAACGAGAAGGGTGCCGTTCCAACAAATTTTCCTCACCTCCTCTCTTCTTTGAAATGACCTTCTAGCAAACTCATTAGAGATACTGTCGACATCAACTCAAAACCAATCTTTCATGCTCTCTTCATCTAGGACGCTTGCCGGAAATTTTCAATCACGAGAACCCTCCCGAGAGTTTTCTAGATAAAATTTTCAATTTTGTAGCGAATGTATGCAGCAAGATACACTCTGCAAGAGAGAACAACTTTGAAAAAAATATTGCCAAGCATGTTTTTGCCGAATTTAATTTTGTTCTCCGAAACAGATTAAAAACAGCTCCTAAACAAGCCCATAAGTTTTGATCGAGACATAACCTTTGTTAAAAGATGTGGATGTATGTAGAGAATAAGTACCACCCTGGTTTAGTTTGGTCTAGTGCTCAATCAGGGCTATTATAAATAATAAAAAACTTAAAAGAAATGGATTCAAGTCATACCGACTTCCTACCTAAGATTTAATATCTCAAAAGTTTGGTTGACAATTGAATGTAGTAAAGGTAAGACAAATTGTCCTATGAGAATAGTCCAATGTGTGCAAGTTGGCGCAAAATAAAAGGCCACTCAAAGATATTTAAAAGGGGAAGAAAAAAGGACCCTGTGGAATTATTAGTTCGACTCTGGAACAAATTGAGCAGAACTAACCTGTTGTTATGAGGAAAAACTGAAACCTGGCAAGAAAACCAACCACCAAAACTAAACCAAGTGCAAAATATTTTAGGTTTGAATATATTCTTTTTAATGGATTGGCTGACAATGACATATGTTATTTAAACTGTTTCAATTAGTTATTTTTCAACTTTAACTTGCATCCCTTCCTGCAGCACCCACCCGTTTTTTCTGTTTTTATCTGAAATACTTGCATGAATTAACACTTCTCCTGAAAGTCAGGTTCATGATGAAGTAATCTTGGAAGGACCGACCGAGTCTGCTGAGGTTGCTAAGGCAATTGTTGTTGAGTGCATGTCGAAACCGTTCAATGGAAAGAACATTCTGAAAGTTGACCTTGCTGTGGATGCCAAGTGTGCACAAAACTGGTATTCTGCCAAATAGATCTTTAACAAAAGAATTTCCGACTAAACTCAACATCAAATGCCATCAGTTCAACTAATGGATGCCTTCTGAAGGTTGTTTATGCTAGCTGATGTGAAATTTTCACCACCCTTCCCTTGATGATATTGCTGGTGATAATTGTTCAATGAAATGGGGTGGTTTGTGAGGAATGAAGATTCCTATTTCCTCATCTGTAGGTGGCATTCTGTAATTTATTTGTCTAAAGGTAGGCCTGGGCATGTGCTTCAGTGTATAGCAAGCTTTTTTTTGGCTCTCTTTGGATGAACTTGTTTTGAACAGATGTCTATGTTACTCAATTCTCCAAGTGTAATATTATGTAGTCGATAAAATAAATCTTGGTTAAAAGCATGCATTTTGCTGAGATTGACGTGTTTGGATGTACTTAATAGTACTATAAGAACATGAAAATGTTATTTCTTCAGGCTATTGTACATTGAAATTTTTGTTGGATGTTTGTTTCTAGGAGTTAGAAAAGGAATAGAAAAAATATCAAGTTATTGAATTGAACCAAATTGAATGGTGGCAATACTTTTCTGGGTATTGAACCGAACCTAGTCACCGGGGTTCTCATTTATGCTTAATAATTTCTAAAAATTGTATATTTAGCCTTTTTTTTTATTATTATAAATATCATAAAAATGGATGTCTAATGTTTAGTGTCTTAAAAATCATGTATCATTTTTCATGTTGTCTATGTACTTTGTAATAATTCATGAGTCAATATCCTACTTTTGTTATTTTGTCTATAAAGTGGCATTTGGATTTGGTGAATCTTAAAATTATAGCGAGAATAAAAAGAAAATTTCATATATTTCCTATTTCCATAAAATCATATTTTTTATTTTTATTATTCCTAATTCCATAAAATTATAATTTTAGTTATTATAAGTTTAGTTGTATTTTATTATTTTATTATTATTGTTATATTTATTTATTTATTATTATTATTATATATATAATATTTTCTCTATATCCGTTATGTTTCATTGTGTTCTTCAATTTCACAACACGTTATCAACACGAGCTCTGTTGCTCCTATCGCTGAAGGTAAGTCTTAAAGATAGGTCGGTTTTTTTCCTCTTTATTATAATTAATAAATTAAATGTTATTTTGCATATTTAGTACATATTAAATTTCTAATATAAATACAATATTTTGTGAGTGTTGTCATGGAAAACCTTACAAAATTAGAATTCGCAGCCTTTGACATTAATGGCAATAAGTATTTGTCATGGGTGCTCAATGTCGAAATTCACCTGGATGTGATGAACTTGGGAAAAACAATTAAAGAAGGAACTACCACATCTAGTCAGAACAAAGCAAACGTTATGTTTTCCCTTCGTCATCATCTCCACGAGGGATTAAAAATGGAGTATCTTACAATAAAAGATCCCCATATCTTGTGGAAAAATTTGAAAGAAAGGCATGATAATCAAAAGATAGTTATTTTCCTAAAGCTTGTTATGAGCGGATACATTTGAGGCTACAAGATTTTAAATCAGTAAGTGATTATAATTCCACATTATTTAAAATCAGTTCAAAATTGTTGTTATGTAGAGAAAAAATTATTGATACTGATATATTAGAGAAGACATTTTCTACATTTCATATCTCGAATATGCTTCTGCAGCAACAATATCGAGAGAAAGGTTTTAAAAAGTATTTTGAATTAATTTCATATCTTCTCGTGATCGAACAAAATAACGAGTTATTGATGAAAAATCATGAATATCGACCAATCGGAACGACATCATTCCCTGAAGTGAATGCTGTGAATTTTAATAATAATCGTGGTCGAGGTAAGAAATAATTATTATTTTCGTGATGGTCGTTTTAACCATTTAAATTTCAAAAGAACCACACAAAAGAAAAGTTCCACAAGATAAGAATTCAAAAAATGTTGAAAATAAATGATTTCGATATGGAATGACTGGGCATTGTTCACATACCTATTGTACGTCAGAACGCTTAGTTGATTTCTATCAAGCCTCCCTGAAGGAAAAAGTGAAAAATGTAGAAGCAAATTTTGCATACCAGGTTAATGATATATTTGACCTATCCCATATGACAAATTTGGATGTGATGGACTTCTTTGAATCTCTTGAGGAGAATATTGGCGCAGTTGATGGAATATCAAGTGTTTCTTTTGATTTTGAGAATATCTAGACTTAATGTTGTTGTTTTCTTTAATCTATCTTCAGGTTTTTTTAGTAACTTTTGTATATTTTAAGTATTGTCTCTTATTGTAATTATTTTCTTTTAATGAAGAAACATGGATCATTTTCATATGTTGGGTGTCTAAAAAATGAGCAAGGAAGACCTATGTCTAGCAGATAGTGCAATTACACACACAATACTTACAAATAAAAAATACTTTTTCAAATTGACAATGCTGAAAGCAAAAATAAATACAATATCAGGTTCTGCAAACTTAATCGAAGGTTTTGAAAAAGCAAATATTATTTTGCCTAGAGGAACAAAATTTACAATTGATAATGCATCGTTCTCTAGTCAATCAAAGATAAATCTTCTATGTTATAAAGATATACGTTACAATGGTTATCATATTAAGACTGATAGTAAGAATAATGTGGAATATCTACATATTATCTCTACTGTCTCAAATGAAAAACGTATATTGGAAAAATTGCCCGTTTTATCTTTTGGATTGTATTATACTTATATATGGGTAATTGAAACATATGCAACAATGAACCTGAAGTTCATGAATCCAGACATATTTACAATTTGGCATGACCGATTGGGTCATCCAAGATCTATAATGATGAGGAGAATTATTGAGAATTCAAATGGACACCCATTGAAGAACTAGAAGAATCTTCAATCTTGAATTATCATGTGATGCATGCTCTCAAAGAAAATTAATAATTAGACTATCATTAGTTAAAGTGAGAACTGAATTACCTGCATTTTTAGAACGAATTCATGGTGATATATATAGGCTTATTAACCTACCAAGTGGACCATTTAGATAATTTATGGTATTAATAGATGCATCCAGTAGATGGTCACACGTGTGCTTGTTATCAAGTCGAAATCTTATATTTGCAATATTACTTGCTCAAATAATTAAGTTAAGAGCACAATTTTTTATTCTACAATCAAGATCATTCGTCTTGATAATGCTGATGAATTTACATCCCAAGCTTTTGATAATTATTGTATGTCAATTGGGATAAGTGTTGAACATCCTGTAGCCCATGTTCATACACAAAATGGTTTAGTAAAATCATTTATGAAACATTTGCAATTAATTGCGAGACCATTACTTATGAGAGCTAAGCTTCCTTTATCTGTATGAGGACATGCTATTTTGCATGCAGCGTCATTTGTACGCATTAGACCAGTAGCTTATCATAAGTACTCGCCATTACAATTAGCTTATGGTCAAGAGCCAAATACTTCCCATCTGAGAATTTTTGGGTGTGCAGCATATGTTCTAATTGCCCCACCATAACACACTTAGATAGGTCCTCAAAGAAGGTTAGGAATATATGTTGGATATGATTCCCATCAATCATTAAATATCTTGAACCCTTGACGGGTGATGTATTTATTGCATGATTTGCTGGTTGTCATTTTAATAGGACAAAATTTTCTAACATTAAGGGGGGAATTAAGAAATTGGAAAAAGATATTACATGGAATGCATCATTATTGTCTCATTTAAATCTCTGTATAGATCAATATGAACTTGAAGTTCAGAAAATAATTCATTTGCAAAATATAGCAAATCAAATATCAGATGCATTTGTAGATGCAAAGAAAGTAACTAAGTCACATATACCAGCTGCAAATATTCCATAAAAAATTAATATCCCAACACAACAAGTTGTCACTAATGAATCTGGAACATATTAGAAGCGTGGTAGACTAGTGGGTTCCAAAGATAAAAATCCTCAGAAACGAAAAATAATTAATAGTGAAAAAGATTTGATTGAGGATGTAAATACCTATGAAGAAATCCTCAACATGACTAGTGAGGAAGGTGAAATATTTAAAAATAATAATGAGATTTCAATAAATTATGTCATAAGAGGAAAAAGATGGAATCAAATTAATGTACTTATTGACAACATTTTTTGTATATAATGTTGCTCTTGATATTATATTTGAAAATGAGGACCCTGAACCAAAATCTGTTGAAGAATGTTGACATGGAAAAGATTGACTTTAGTGGAAAGAAGCAATCACGACAAAATTAACCTCACTTTCAAAACAACAGGTTTTTGGACCAGTAATCCGAACACCAAAAGATGTCAAACCTATGGGATACAAAAGGGTATTTGTAAGAAAAAGAAATGAAAATAATGAGGTCACAAGATACAAAGCATGACTAGTTGCACAAGGTTCTTCACAAAGACATGGTATTGATTATGAGGAGACATATTCTTCAGTGATGGATGCAATTACACTAAGATATTTAATTAACTTGACTGTGTATGAAAGTCTGGATATGCATCTTATGAATGTAGTCACAACATATTTATATGGATCTCTTGATAATGATATTTATATGAGAATCCCATAATGATTTAAGGTACCTGAAATATATAAATCAAATTCCTAAGAATTGTATTCAATAAAGTTACAGAGATCGCTATATGGATTGAAAAAATCAGGACGAATGTAGTACAATCGCTTGAGTGGATATTTGTTGAAAGAAGGATATCAAAACAATCCAATGCGTCCATGTGTTTTTATAAAGAAATCACATTTATGATTGCTATTATAGCTGTATATGTTGATGACTTAAATATAATTGAGACTCTTGAAGAGCTTTAAAAGCAATAGAATATCTTAAGAAATAATTTGAGATGAAAAATCTCGGAAAACAAAATTTTGCTTTGGCTTGAAAATTGAGAATTTAGTAGATGTGATATTTGTTCATCAGTCAACTTATATAGGAAAAGTTTTTAAAAGATTTTATATGGACAAAACACATCCATTAAATATTCCAATAGAAGTCTGTTCATTGGATTTAAAGAAAGATATATTTCGACATCGAGAAGATAATGAAGAACTTCTTAGTCTGGAAGTACCATATCTTAGTGCAATTAGTGCACTTATGTATCTTGCTAATAATACAATACAAGATATTGTATTTTCAATAAATTTATTAGCTAGATATAGTTCTTCTTCTACAAAATGACATTGAGACGAAATTAAGCTGTTATCTCTGAGGAAAAATCTATATGGGTTTGTTTTATTCAAATAAATCAAATTTTGATATAGTTGCTTATGCAGATTCTCGATATTTATCCGATCCACACAAAGCTAGATCTCAAATAGGTTATCTGTTCATATGTAGAGGAACTGTTATATCATGGTGATCGGTGAAATAGACCATAACGACCACTTTCTCAAATCATGTTGAAATTTTTGCAATTTACGAGGCTAGTCGAGAATGTGTATGGCTAAGTCAATGACTCAACCCATTCGTGAAATGAGTAACTTGACTTCCAATAAAAATCTTCCGACAATATTATACGAAGACAACATAGCTTGCATAGCCCAAATTAAAGGAGAATATATTAAAGGAGATAGAACAAGGAATATTTCACTGAGGCTTTTCTACACTCAGATCTTGAAGAAAATGGTGACATCACTGTACAACAAATTTGTTTGAAGGATTATCCGACAGACTTATTTACAAAGGCATTATCAATCGCAACTTTTGAAAAATTTGTGCACAACATTGGAATGCGGCGACTCAGAGATCTTAAGTGATATTTTCGTGAGGGGGAGTAAATATATTATATTCTTTTAGGAGTATGTATTATATGAAATATGTACTCTTTTCCTTCACTAAGGTTTTTCTCATTGGGTTTTTCCTTGTAAGGTTTAACAAGACATAATTCATATATATATTTGGACATCTAAGGGGAAGTATTATAAACATTATAAAAATAGATGCCTAATACTTAATGTCCTAAAAGCGATGTGTCATTTTTCATATTGTTCACGTGTCTTGTAATAATTCATATTTGGTGTCTATGTAAGTCCACATCCTACTTGCCACTTTGCTTATAAATAGTGGCATTTGGTGGGTCTTAAAATTGTGCACATTGGTGAGAATAAAAAGAAATTTTCATATATTTCCTATTTCCATAAAATCATATTTTCTATTTCTATTATTTCTATTTCTATTAAATTATAATTTTAGTTATATTTTTATCATTTTATTATGTTTATATATATATGTTATAATTTCTTCTTATCTGTTGTGTTCCATTGTGCTCTCAATTTCATAATATTTTTAAATATATAAATATAGCAAAAAAATATTAGATATGATTTTTGTTTTTTATTATTTTAATTTTACTCTCTTTGGTGTATCAACATGTATTTAAGCATAATAATCAATATATTTTATGTTTGGTGCATCAATTAACTGATATACTATATATTTGATATATTGGTCTGGTGATATACTTTACATCTTGGTAGATTGGTCAATTTATACGATTGATACACCGAATTTACTATTCATTATGCAAAACTTAGTCAACAATTGCTCGTACATTTGTTATTATTTGTGGATTTAATTTGAATCCTTATTTATATGTTTCAAGGTATTGTTTTCTATTACATCATCTTAAAATTATAATGGTTCAATTCGTTTTATTGGTAATCATTTTGAATGTATGTTTATAAATTATTGATACACCAATGATGAATTTGAATGACTTTAAAATGAGTATTGATATATTACTGATGATGATCTACTTGAAATTAATTTTTAACGACTACTTATTTTCTAATGATATATCATGGTTAAATTTAAAATAAAATTTGCATGAGTGATGTAAACTATTGATACACCAATGCATTACTTAGTATTGCATTTTGAATGTATAATGATATATTATTGACACATTAAAGATGTACTTGAAATGCATTTTGGACTAATCTCAAAATAAAATTAGAGTACCAATGTTATATTTTATGTATATATATCATTTTGAATTATATACTTCATATTTTGTATATCAACAGTATTATTAATAATTATCTTTATCAGTAAATTTGATTTATTAGTCTATTCATATATGAAATATGAAGTATATACATTCTATCATTGATAAGCCAAATTAGATGTAACTTACATGCTATCAAAATCATATTAAAATTTCACAAATATAACAAATTCATTGATATACTTTATATTGACACAATTAATGCAATTAAGATATACCATAAAAATTAGATAACATATTTAAAAACATAATAAACATAAAGCAAAAACCTAAACCATCAAAATTGAATCAATTAAATGAAAACAACTTCATATCAAAACGAAACAAAAAAAAAAACAAGAACAACTTCCGCCATGACACAATTAAAATTGTGGTATATCATTTGCATAAATGATATATTTTATATAAAGTATATAAGCTAACTCAGAAGTAAAAAATAAATATATTAATTGACCAATATATTACAATAAAGTCCATCAGTTGATTTATATACGTCAAGTAGAGTATATTAATTGACTAATATACAAAATATAAAGTAAATTAGATATATATATCCGTTGATCCACAATTAAGGGTAAAATTGGAATAATAAAAAGAATGAAAAATCATATTTCAAAATTTTTTTAATCATATTTGCAATTTTAGAAAACGATTGCTATATTTCTAAATACCAATATATATATATATATATATATGAAAATTATTTCAAATGGTAAAACTGTTGAAAATATTTACAAGATATAATAAAATTTTTGAACTATCAATGATAGACGCTGATAGACATTGATAGACTTCTATCGGTGTCTATTAATATCAGTGATAGACACTAATAGAAGTCTATCAATGTCTATCCTTCTATCAGTGTCTATCAACGTCTATCATTGATAGTTCTAAAAATTTGCTATATTTTGTAAATATTTTAGATTATTTTTCTATATTTTAAAACAACTCATATCTATATGTATATATATATAGATACATATGTATGTATGCATATATACATATGTATGTATGCATATATATACATATATACAAATTCTCCTAGTTAAAAGTAGTCACACGCAAGGTAATGTCATCTCTAAGCAATTTCGTTTAAACAGACCACAGGTCCACACAACGAGGCAAGATGTCAAAGGGCTGGCGAGTCGTAACACAAGGTCTCTAGAGTGCACAAAAAACTCTTGGAAAAGTAAGAATTTGGAAAAGGAGAGTGATAGTACCTAAAATACGTTATCTCATGCAGATTAACTTGAGATCACTATACTATTTGATGTATTAAATTGATTATTTTATAGGCATCGAGCAATTTGGAGGTAAAATCAAGTGTGAGGGAGAAAACAGAGCTAAAACAAATCAATTCGGAGCTCTAATAAAGTAACTAGGTCAAAAAGGCGTAAGAATATCAAAATGTCCCTAAAGGTGATAACACAAAAATTGTGTTATTTTCCTCTTCTTAATTCTAGGTCGTTACTATGTTTAATGTGTTTATTTAGTGATTTTATAGGTATTGAGCATCTTGGAGATAGAATCAGTTGTTATGAGCTATTCGGGATTAATTTGGAGCAATTAGGAGCTAATTTGAGCAACCAGGCTTCAAAAGAATGTGAAAGGACAAAAATGTCCCTGGACGGAGAATTGTGCAACGCTACAAGGAAGTAGCTGATCGATGCTAAAGAAACAGGACAATGTCGCAACGCTACATGTAGCATTTTGCGACGCTCTAAATTGGTGACGGACGAGTACGCGCGAGGTAGGGCAGCATCGCGACACTGTAGTATAAATATTTGTCTTCGAGCTTGCTGACAGTACTTTTGAGTTTCAGCAAGACAACCTCCATAGGCAGCAAGTTTGAGCGCTTTCAGCAGAAGTCTTTACTCGAGGCAGAGACTAGAACTGACTTGCAAAGTCTGAGTGATCTTGTTGCTCAGCTTGCAACTTCAGTTCGGAGGTCGGGCGTGTCGTTGCCAGATCATTCCTTTGATTTTTCAGAGACTTAGAGGCATGAGGTAGTCTACGTCGGCATGGTGGAGGAGGAGAAACCACTTCCTAGAGGTTCGTGTCCAGGTTTGACTTTGGAGTTCTTAATTTATGAACTTGCTAATAGCTCTCTTTAGTTTCAGCAGGATGTTCAAGCTCAGCTGCAAGGCATGATCGACCAAGTTGCCCAGCTGATAGAGGTCGTGTAGAGATTTAAGAGCGTGCCAGAGCAACCAATCGTTTGTACCTCGAAGTCGGAGTTCCTTGTGGAGTGCTACTAGTCTAGTGATGATGAGGATGTCACTCCATGCTTGCCAGTTTGTGAGGTTAAAGAGGATTCTGCACCTAAATTCGATGAGATCCAGGTGATAGAGTTAGAGGTCAAATGACTTCGCCCTGTTCTGACTTCTGGTATTCGTATATATTCGAGCTTTATTCCTCTAGTCCTCATAAATCTGTTGAGTTTTTTTTTTCTTTCAACTCTTTAAAGTCATTTGAGTCTTTCGATTCTTCCTTTTTACCATTTTTTTCCTAATTCCAAAAAACCAAAATTCGACTTGTCTGGTTCTCTTCAAAAGATGAGAAGCCTTATAGCCTTACCAGGCTATATTGACTCATCTAAGAAAGGACCAGAGAAATACGAGAATTTCTTTGTACCTTGACAGAGGACAGGTCACGTCGAGCAATTGGCGTTAAAAGTTTGTCCTTCCTGGAGGGAGTCAGGTGAAAATTTTACTGCTTTCTAGTTTAACTTCTTGTTTTTCTTTTGTAGGTTCTTTCCCTCTGCCCTAAAGAAGAAGAAGATCAATTTAAGACAGTCTTCTTACCACCATCAGGGGAGGTTTTCTATTCCTTTGACTCTTATTTTATTGGGCTTAGATTAGAGATACATTGAGGACAATGTATCATTTTAAGTTGGGGGTGGGGTGTGTTGTGACTGTTGAAGTCCTTGAGCATTGTGCTCAGACGATGTTTGTGTGTTTAAAATGCTTGTTTGCTCTCTTGCTTGGTTTGTTATGATGAGTAGTAGATGACACATTCTTTTTGTGATTAAGTCTGCATGAAACTATTTTTAAAGAGCATGATCATGATTTTTAGCCTGTTTTAAAAAAATTTATTACCTCTCATGCATCTTTAAGACCCTTGTCCAATGAAATTAGGTCTTGCATGCTTAGAGTTATATTATTGGGCTTATATTTTTGTTGTCATCCCAAAAAGTCTAGGAGATACATGTTAAGTGACTGAAAGCTCAACCTAGTAATGCATGCCTAAATTTTTTCTAAACTCTTATTTTGTATTGTAAAAGCCAAGTGTAGAGTAAATAAAAAGCAAGTTTGTAAAAGGCGAAACATGTTGTAAAGTAAAATCGAGTTTGTATATTATTTTTTAAGGGGATTACTCCTCTTTCTTGAGGTTATGATTAACTTGGAGTGGCTATGACACCTATAGTTTTCCTCTGAGCTAAAGTACCCCGAGGAATGAGTAAGCTTAGTTACCTTGTTAGGAGACATTGCTCTTAGTTGGATGACCTGCATAACACTCGTGTGGGCAAGCCAAAATGAAGATGACGTGTCTAGATAAGGTTTTCTTTTTTGTGTAAAGTAAAAAAAAAAATGAAAAAAATGAAAACAATAAAATAAAAGTTTGGTTTCTTTAAGTGTGTCATTACATTGTTGAGTCTAGGAAGATTGGCTCTTGAATCTTCGAGCTAGTGTAGAGGAAAAATGAATTGAGAGCCTTATAAAACCATTTCGTGTTTTGCGAGCTTAACTAGTAGGGTTTTACACTCATGCAAGAATAAGTTTAGAATCATTTTTAAATGTGCTTCATTGATTGATTGTAATCTATTTTATTTTTAATTGCAAATCTCATCCTTATAGACTGTTGAGACTAGAGTAACACCCTTTGTTATTGAGCAAGCATAATTTTTTGTGTGAATGTGTGTTTCTAGCTTGCTTGAGGATGATCAAGAATTAAGTTGGGGGTGTTTGATAGCACAAAAAATGTGTTATTTTCCTCTTCTTAATTCTAGGTCGTTACTATGTTTAATGTATGATTTTACAGGTATTGAGCATCTTGGAGGTAGAATCAGTCATTATGAATTGTTCAGGGTTAATTTGGAGCAATTAGAAGCTAATTTGAGCAACCGAACTTCAAAAGGACGTGAATGACAAAAATACCCCTGGATGAAGCATTGCAACATTGCAAGGAAGTAGCTGATCGATGCTGAAGAAACAGGGCTGCGTCACGATGTTCCGGATTGGTGCGTGCGAGGCAAGATAGTGTCACGACACTGCAACACTGTAGTATAAATATTTGTCTTCGATTTAGGGCAGAAGACATCACCCCCATTCTGGCTTCCAGTTGATTTCCCTCTCTCTTCTCTCTTCCACTTTCTTCTTTGGGTGTTTCCTTGGTAGTTATTCGTGTAGATATCGAATTGTAGCTTATCATCCTCCATGGGAAGGTAAGATTATGGTTTCTTAGTTTAGGGATTTGGAGAACTCAACGTTATTTTGGGAGATTATGATTTTATGATGTATACGAACTTGTTTATGGGTTTTAATCCGAATTTAATGTTTATGAATTGTATGATTTAATTGTTGATCGATGACCAATGATTCTATTAAGTAATTTGAATGCTAGAGAGATAACATGTAATATGTGACATTTAACTATAGGTTAATCTCAATGGAAGCAAAGGTTAGTTAGGCTTGAGATTTTTTTGCTTGAATAGTATTGCTCCTATCAACGTAGAAAGAAACCATATTGAATGTTTAATTAGAAATTGGAAGTTAAATACTCATCTTAACATCATCCCTAGAACTTAATGTAATTTGTCAATTTGTATGGAGTGGATTCGTTTTCTGTGCATTTCGATTAATTAGATAATTATGACTATTTGTTGGGATTCCAATCAATTGGGCTAAGCATAATCAAGAAGTTTAAGTCATAAGTCGGTCAAATGATCTAATTTACATTGGGTAAATCCATTCCTCTAAGCTAAGACATCTCGATTAATTGTGTTTCTATTTTTACTTTTACTTTATTTCTTTTATACACTTTTCTATTTCATCCACAACAAACGCCCCCCCCCCCCCCCCCCCCCCCCAAATTTTACCTCTTTAACTAAAAGCGAGTTTCGATGAACTAATCTTTTGCGCTTTCTTGAGGTTTGACCCTAGACTTGTCGCTTGTACTACCAATTAGTATAAGTAGTTCATTCGATGATTTATAAATATTATTTTTGTAGCAAGGGTTTACGGGCAACGGTAAACTCTGGGTTTAGGACAGCACTGCAGCGTCATCATGGTGTTAGAAAACAGAATCGACACATTGGACTGGGGTGGCGCCGTTGCGCGGCTATAAAATGTCACCTTTGTAATTAGGTTATAATTTTTTATCCGAGTGTCTGTTTTAAGCAAATGACCACGTATATTCTTCATTTTTTCACCCTCTATCCATCTACAATATTAGTTTTAAGATTTTCTTTGGTCTTTCTTATGTAATCAAGGTAAATGAATCGAGACTTAGGTAAGTTTTTCTAGCTTAGAATTAGGATAAAATCCATTTGAATTGATTTGAAGAATTTATATTTTAATTAATTGTTTACTTGTTGGTCTTAAATGCATTAAACTTTATGCTTTGAATCTACAAATGGTTTGATCACCCATCATCTTTTCATTGTTAAGCTAGAGATTCATAATTGGTGTATGACATATAACATTGCACTAATCGTCGAGTAGCAAAAATCAAAGCATGCTTGTGTGTGGATTGATAGGTTGTTTAGGATAGCCCGTTTACAATATTGCATGTTAGAGTTGGCAATATTTGTTTAAGGTTTGTTTTGTTCTCCTTCAGCAGGTGTCTATTGGAATGTCTCAGCATGTTGCTTTTGTTAAGATGCATATTCTGCAGATTTATAGTTTCCTTATTGGGAAAATATGACTGTTTATTCTCTTCAATTGAGTTTTCTTTTTGTTGCATTCAAAATATTTTGTTAGGTTTTTTTTTTTTTTTTTTTTTCTACATTCCTTTGTACATATTTAAGAGTTTTATTTGTGATTGCTAGGGTTGGTGATTTTGGAAAAGAAGATCATTGTTGTCATTGTTTTGTGAGGTCTATCAGAATTGCAGTGTGTGGCCTTTTTCGTGGAGGCTGTGTGTTTTGTATCTCGTTAGCTCTCATTTAGAAAATACTAATTGAGTTTACATATATGTTGAGAGGGATTTTCTATCTTAAGAGGAGCCTAAGTTCATAACATGGAGCAAGCTTCACTAGAAGATAGAAAGATAAACTAATTGGTGGATAGAAATCTTACACTTAGGAGGAGCCTAGGTGTCAGTCTACTAATGTACTCGTATCTAAGAGGATCCTAAGGTGAACTGAGGGGGAGTCTCGCATGTAGGGGGAGCTTAAGTGTCAATTCAAGAAGTCAAACTTTTCGTGTGTCAGTATTACTGTCTTTTCTTTATAGATAAGTACTACATTGTAATTACTTTAATTTACATTATTGGGTTTATCTTTCTTAGGCACACTGCCCCTAGATATAGGTGTATTTCACCGAACTGGATTACCAATTTTTGTGTTACATCTGAGTCTCTGATCTCTACATTTATCTGTATTGTCCTGCAAAGTGATACAACATTGTTTTTAAAATATGTGATTGTGTGCTAGATTACCTTTCTATTTTTTATTATATGATTGGTTTAATTCAAAAATGAAATCGATTGATAACTTAGGTTATCCAAGTCTAATCGACTTAGTGAAATCCCTTAGGCTTAATACAAATGGGAGATTTTTATGGACACTACCGAACCAAATTAATTGAGTATCTAGTTTAATTAAGAATTTAATCAATCAATTAGGGCGCTTGTGACTGTGATTGCGGTAAGTAGGCAAAGCACATGAAATAACAAATAAAATCTTTGGTGTTTATATGATAAATTAATCAAATGGGTGAATTTGATTTCCAAAGCTAGACTTTTTCTCAATTCAATAATTCATTTTACAATTATCACTATTTACATTCTTGCAATTTATTCACCATTGCAATCACAACTAAATCTCCCATTAATTACATTAAGAACTTTTTACATCAAGAACTTTGAATCACAATTAAAGAAAAACATGAACGCTTTTTGAGGATCGACCCGACCAACTATTACTATAGTTTTAGATTTAGTTCATAGTTTATAAATATTATTTAGTAGGACTTGAGAGGATTCAACACCCTTATTGGACTTGTTAAATTGAGAAAGAAAGAAAAAAAGTAACATAAGAAACATAGATGATATAAAATATTTTTTTTGGCAACTCATCTCCAATTAACAAACATATCTTTGTAAGAAATATTTAAGTACAACCTACATGCATTTCTAAGCACCATTGTGAATATATAGATATATACATCCATATACATCCACATATATATATATGTTTGATAAATAATAATTTGTAATTGAACACTTGAATGTGATACAAGAATGAGCGTAGATCGAGAGGCACCAATTATTTTTCTCTTTCCTATAAGTTAATTAAAAATCAACTCATCCAAAAGTAACAAATCGAATAAACACTGCCTTTAAATTTCATCAATAATTTTAAGTATAATTCATGTTAAATTCTTTTTAAGCATAAAGTTTAGTGTTCATCACTGGTGCCATTAGAGAGATGGCTTGGAGATTTCATCACTGTCAAGGATTCATCCAACGTCCAAGATCTTCTGAAAACAGTTACCCACAATCCTTACATACCCATTGGCCCACCGGATACCGAGTGGATGGATAGAACCTGTAAGATTGCGAGAGCAAAATCACATTTTCCTCTTACAAAACTTGCACAAACTCAGCCATGGCTTCCCTCTCCTGTACTAACTCCATGAATCTCACCCCAAGATCCTTTAATTCTCGCCCTCCATTCAAATTGAGTTCCCAATTTCTTGGTCTTCAATCTAACCTCCGATGGGTCTCACCCGTCGCCATTGGACCCTCCAATGGTTCTAGAGCAACGTGCTGGTTCAATTTAAGGCAAAATGCCGAAGGTGCAGGCATTTATGGTAGCCAGTCCCGAGATGACTTCAACCGAGACGATGTTGAGCAGGTTCTTTTACTAATTACTCTCTTCTTTCTTCGTTTTTTTTTTCTGGGTTTCTTGTTATTGTCTTTGGGAGCTGTGATTCTTGAAGAGCCGGTGTTTTCTGTTTCATTGCTGGTTTGGGGATGATTCTTATGATTTTGGAAGTTGAAATGGTTCTTACTCTCTTGCTGTTTTGATTTCCTTAGAAGTACTGTGGATTTTTAATGGCTCCTTAGTAGTGAAGCTAGATGAAGGGATTTAAATTACGAGATTTTTGTACAGAAGACCCTCTTCCAACTCCGATAATGTGGAATGACTTACTCCTAAAAATCTAATAAAACTAATCTTTTGCTTATGTATACTTAACTACTTGGAACTCAAAATCGTGTTTAGGACGTCTCACCCATCGTGAAATGGTTGTAGTCCTAGCTCAATGTTATGTCAATTGTGATTTTATATCGTATTCATATCGTGATGTTTATGGGTGAGACATCCCTAATGCAATATTGAGTTCTAGACGGTTAAGTACTACGTGACGTAAGTAAAATGTTAGTTTTTATTGATTTTTTAAGAGTAAGACATTCCACATTAACACGGCTGGGAGAACATCATCCATATAAAAATCCATTTATATTGGTCAATCGTAAGAAAAGTCTCTGTGATATGAGATTGTGAGGAAGGGGGACCTTAAAGTTTATAACCAACCTCATAACTTGTGAATTTGTGTAACAAGCTCTCCTTTCACATAATGAAACTAAAACAAGGTGTCCCATTGCCATTATGAAAAGGGCGTAGAACTTCCTACTTCCCTCAAACAAAACTTGCAAACATTACTGATTTGCTCTAGCCTGTAGGTAAGGGAAGAATCAAAAGTGTCTTCATTGTGCTTCTTTTGCTTTGAAAATGTGCTGAATCACCTTTCTATGGTTTAAAAACTCGACCAAATCGCATTTTCCTTACAAGCTCTCAACCCTTTTTTAAGCACTCACAAAATCAACCCAAACAGACTCTAGTTCTTAGTATGTAACAAGAAGTGAGAAATTCATCCGATGAACTATGAAAATGTGCAAACATAATGGCTTGATTTGACTCGAATTGCAGTAGTCATGACTTTTGAGTTAAGATGACTCCAATTGTATTGAGCTTTCCAAATAGGTGTATCATGATGAACAATAATAGTAACCATCATGTGTTGGCCTAGTGGTAAATAAAAGACATTGAGTTTGATAAAGGATTAAGAGGGAATAAGTTCAATTCATAGTGGGCTACTACCTAAGATTTAATATCTTATGAGTTTCCTTGACACCCAAATGTTGTAGGATTAAGCGGGTTATCCTGTGATATTAGTCAAGATATATATAAACTGGCCTGAATGTTCACAAATATCAAAAAAAGAAAAAAAAAATGATGAACGATATTCTAACATGTTGCTATCTCAAATTAGATACCAAAGAAGTCCACTTTTGATGTTCTTAATCCAATCATTCATTATATGTAAACTCAACTAGTTTATGATAGCATGTCTGATATAATTAGTTTGTGTATCATGGTATTGAAGTTACAACTTGTCACATATTCTATACAATAGAATCTTATCCTAAGTATTCATACTAAAAGTGAGATTATGTCGATACTTCTCGAGTCAACTGTGGATACCAAAAACTCAGAACCATGACATTGACAACATTCATAGAAACAAGTTTCAAAGGAAAAAGGAGGACTGAGAAGTGAACATTTTGTTTGTGCAGTATTTTAACTACATGGGAATGCTGGCTGTAGAGGGCACATATGACAAAATGGAAGCTCTTTTGAGCCAAGACATTCATCCAGTGGACATTTTGCTGATGCTGGCTGCCTCAGAAGGGGACAAACCAAAACTTGAGGAGCTATTGAGAGCTGGAGCTAATTATGATGTGAAAGATGTAGATGGTCGAACTGCCATTGATAGGGCACCTAATGAAGAAATTAAGGATTTTATTCTTAATTTGTCTGTTAAAAATGCATGATTTGGTTGGGAGTGGCTCTGTTTTGATAGGTTAGAAAGAGGTTTAAGATTTGTATTTTCACTGCCTTCTGATGTTAATCATATTGTATTAAGATCGAACACCTGTTTCCATTAATTAAGGAATGGCTTGGAGATGTAAAATCTTGTTTATAGATGTTTTAGTGTTTTGAGACTTGCATTATTTTTAAAATTTTGTTTTTAATATCTTAAAAGTGATGGAAATTGAATGGTTGAGGCCTTGTTTTTCTAAACATCTCATTTTTCTTTAAAATTAAGTCTATTTTCTCTCAATTTCTTACCACGATTTACATCTTTGTTAAGTATATGAGTTGAATTCTTTGCCAAATTTCAAAAACACATAGAAACTTTTAGAAACTATTTTTTGTAGTTTTCAAATTTGATTTAGTTGTTGAAAATATTACAAAAAAAAAAGAAGAAAATCAAGAAATTTAGAAATGGAAAAAGTGTTTATAGACTTCATTTTAAAAAACAAAAAATCGAATAGTTACCAAATTGGGCCTAAGGGATCATTTGATATGATTTGGTTTTTAGTTTTATGTTTTTGAAATTTATGTTTGTTTCCTTTTAATTATCAATTATGGTTTTTACCTTTGTTACAAACACACTTGAATTCGTAATCAAATTATATTTTTAAAATTTTAAAAACTTAATTTGATTTGTTAAAACATCAGTAGAAAATAAATACAATTCTATATAGAATTTAATGTTTATGAGCTTAATTTAAAAAAAATACAAACAAAAGAAAAAAAACAAATTATTTTTAAATGAGGGTGAATTTTTTTCTTCGAACAATTAGGATTTTGTTGAACTTTTTAACTTGTGAGATTTGGAGATTTGAACGAAGAATTTTTCATGAATAAAAACATCCAAATATGATCGAGAATGTTAATGAAATCATAGATAAGTTTAGAAAACAAGAACATTATCAATTAGGAACAAGTATCAATTAGACAGAATTGGTTTTCTAACCAAACTACCACCGAACCGACTATGATCGATTTAGTAAATATTCAAACCGACCTCAACCTTCGAGAAGGTCGGTCAGTTTAGTTGGTTTTATTCTTTATTTTTTTTTTTTTAAATTTTCCTGATTTGAAAATTTTCCAAACTATCAATCAATCCCTCTCCTTTTCTGACTCACCAAGGACTATTCAATTTTTTTGGTCTATCATGTTCACCCCTATTATCAATTAAATTTTAAACCATTTAACCGCACTATATAATTTACACAATAAAAATGATAATGTGAAAATTAATTTTTCCAAATAAGGCTGTCCAGTAATTTTCTCCAGTTTTCGTTTTCTTAGAGAATGCTAATAAGATCATAGACAAGTTTAAGAAACCAGAACATTATCTATTAGGCCTGTTCCGAGTAGTTAAAACCATTCAATAGGTTGCTACATAATTTGTAAGATAAAAGATGATAATGCAATAGACAAGTTTAGTAAACGATAACGGTATCAATTAAGCCAAACTAAGCCTAAATCAAGCAACAAAATTGGTTTGAACTCGAAAGTTCAAACTTGTTTTCATCTATCTATCTATAACCATACAATATTTTACAGCATTGCTCTAAAAAATTTATTAATAAACACTATTGAATGCTTTTTCATAAACAATGGCATAGTGCATTTTTAAAGAATATAACTGCTTGCAAAAATTCGTTCTACTGATTAAAATAGACTGCTTTTGGCTTTCCCACCAGTAAGCAGAGTGAAAAATGGATCCTCCTTTTCTACAATATCAGCTTTAGTTTCATTGAATTGAAACCCAACTGCACTAGATATAATCGGTTTGGGATGTTTTACTGAAACAAATGCTGGCCTCTTCCAGTTCAGTTTTTTTGTACCAACCATGGAAGGGCTTGAATTTACAAGAGAACTATCTTCTTGGGGCAAGAATGTCTTGCTCGAGGTCTCCACGGGACCGATCGAACCATCTTCGACAGGAATATCATTAACTCTTCCACGAGGGCTTCCCAGCAAATCGTGCTTACTCATTTTCATTAGATCAAGACCTTTCTCATTACTTTGATCTGCATCTGCCTGCTCAGATTCATCATCTACACCCAAAATGAGGTAATACGAGGAAACTAGAGTTTATTTTTCTTTTCAAGATAAGATGAAACTAAAGATCAAGACAGAACAAAGAATTAGAATATACAAAAATGGAGGTTATTAGATGTTCCTACTGTCCGACTGTTCACTTAGTAAACTCTACAGAAGTATAATTTATTACTGCAGCAATGCAATTGACAAAGAGAATATTTGATCCTTTTATTGAAAGATGAGGCCAAAGGAAGGAAAAAAGGATAAAAACAAATATTCAGCACCCCCTCCTCCAATGCACAGGAAAAAGAAAACACACACATATGATATATCTATTAAAGTGAATATATGCCATAATGAGTTTAGTTCAATGATAATTGGCATGACCTTTCTCTCTAGAGGTTGAAGATTTGATTCCCATCCCCGCAATTATTGTACTAAAAAAATGATGAATGTGTAAGGGGAGCCATGAGTATAAATACCATGAAAACCTTACCTTCAAGAAAAGATTTAAGTTTCTGATACCGCACAGCTGATGCAGCCAAAGAAACATTTGGCCCGACATGTTCTTCCTGATTCTTAGTTGCAACTTCTTGTTCTTTCTCTTGCAAAATAAATTTGTCTTTTTCCCAAACACACTCTAAGAGGACAAATTCATCATTTGTTGGGTAAAACTCTCTAAAGACCTGTAAAAAGATTGTAAAAGAATTTAAAAACTTCCATTTTGCGAAGATTGGAAAGGCAGCTGATATGAGAACCGTAGTGAAATAGCTTAAGAACCCCTTGGTTACGTAGATGCAAACCTTTGCAATTTGGAAAAAGAATGGAAGAGTGGAGCACATATACCTGAATTCCTTCCTGGTTTATTGTAACTACTTGCTTCTTTTTGGAGATAGACGAAACTGTGTTGAATACTGAAACAACATCGAGCAATATCTATACAACAGAAAAAAGAAACAAATGGACCACTGGTCAATGGGAATGCAAATTCATCATAAACATAGACTAACCGAACTTTGAAAATGGTTATGTTTCTACAGTCTCCATTGCAGAATAATGATAATGTGTTGTCAAGTTGTTATGCAATCCTTGGAAAAAAATTTGCAAGCATAGGCAGCTGTTAATTTACCAACCAAGAAAGATTACGGAAATGTTAAATGATTCCTATTTTTCTTAAATATTTAATAATAAAAATGGAACTTACTTGTTGAACTAATACCCGAATACGTGCCAGTAATGCCAAAATTACAAAGCAAAACCCTGTGAAAAATGTTCGAGCAAGCAAGATAGATATCTCACTATCAAATAGTCAAGGATGACATTTTGCATAATGAATATTTCTTTCTCCAAATTAGTTTCCATGCTCTGACAAATAAATTAACTCCAGGTAAGAAGAAATCATTTCAAGATAATTATCACCAATGCAAAAAAGTACTAAACATTGAACAATTGTGCATACAACAAAACATTGTTGTTATATACAACCATCTAAAATGTGTCAGACAAGATTTTAACAGCACCCAATTCAAGGCAATGGTGAAAATATTTTAGATGCAGAGATAGAAAACAACGCACATATTTTACATAGTTACCTTCTGAATGGGATTTGTTGTCTCACTATTAAACTTCTCACTCATATGCAGTCAATGACAAAAAGTTTGACCATGATGAATCTCAAGAATGTGCATAACACAACCAGGATATAGAAAACAAAAGTAGGTGGGTACAAGAATCCAAAAGGTCAAAATATATCAATATCGTCAAAAGCATTTTCACATACAAATATCTAACAGTGAAAGATGCTGGGGTGAGTCTCTGTACATTATTGATATAAAGTAAGATAGCTAACAGCTTCGCGTTTTATATTTAAGGATAGCATGAAGTTTGCATATCATATATTCCTTCTTTCTTTTTTTCTTTTTTTATAAAAACAGTAGCTTTCATTGAAAAAGAAAAAAAAGAAAGAATACACGGACAAACAAAAAACCAGCCCACAAAAAGGAAACTCCCTCTACAAGAAGGGATTCCAACTATACAAAATCATGTCTATAGGATAATTACAAAAGATCTTTGAGATCGAAGCCCAATGAGACACATGAAAATGAACCAAAGACAAAATCTCCCTAGCATCCCTCTCAAACCCCCTAAAACACCCTTCTAAAAAGATCTTCATATATTCCTGTCAGGTAGCTAAATGAACAAGTTAACCAAGTAAAGTAAGCCAGCTTTCATCAGTATAATGCAGGGCTTGCTTTCCATTTCCACTGTTGGACCAACAGTAATACTAATTGAATAGCTATTCAAGAACTCCACACCTTACACCACTTTAAAGATCCTCATGAAAACTATAATGAATTTGAGCAAACAGAAAGCAGCAAACTACACCACCAACATATCTTTAATACATTAGACCAATAGATAAAAAGGATACGTTGCTGCCTTAAAAATTGGCTCCACCATCTGCAAAAGGTTTGGAAAAACATCCCCTCAATATAATGTACAAAAGGGCAATTTATGATATAAAGTGAAAGTGATTTTCTAATTTTTGTAACTGTAGAATCGTTGCCCCTTGAAGTCAATAACAAGAATAACCCTTGATTGACCTCTCATGCAAAGTAAGGCCAACTACTAGAAAATATGAGTGAAAAAAATTGAACATCTAGCTTACATCAAGCAAGATAGTTTTAGTTAAATAATACCGTATCGTAGCTTTTTTTTCGTATAGGAATATATCATAATCTTTTTTAATCATAAGAATAAACAAATAGAAAGAGAATGAACATTTTATATAAATACTCCCAATTAGTGATACAAAGATGACAAATTCAAGAGAAAAATCACCTGTGACAGGAGGCGTGCAGCCCCCAGAAGCCGTTCCATGAAATTATATTTCCCAACTTCAGATTTCCTCCGTTTCAAACTGTAACAAAATAGAAGGTCAAAACAGAAGATCAAAGGAAAATGAATACATACATTTTTAGTCTAGTCATCTCTTTTTACACGAAAAAAATCATAAGGAGAAGGAACTCAAAATCAAATAACTTTATTCTTTCTTTTTTTTTTTTTAATGGAAAAATCAAATACCTTTCTAAAAAATGAATCTTTTGCTTAGGTTTCTTTCCATCGATAACTTGAAAGCAGGAACTTACCAACTCCTCCAACTTGGCAGCCTGTAAAAGTCTTAAATCTCTCCTTACCTAACATTTTATTGACGCAAGACAAAGTTACAAAGTATGGCAAAAGTCTCAAATTCTTCATCTAAATTTGATGAATTATTTCACCAACTACACTACGTATTTCCCATGAGATATTGTTTGTGAATCATAAATGTCCCCTTTCCTTTCAACTGGTGTAATCAATATTAAAATGTTTTCCACTTCTTGCTTACACGAACATATATTTACACAGATTAACATATACATATAAGAGCATAAGCAATATACTCCTACAAGAAAAAATTCCATGTATTTCTTTTCTTGCAGTTTAGTTTTCTTTCCTCACCAACCAAACAATAAACTAGAGCATTAAAAAAAAGAAAAGAAAAAAAAGAAAAAAAGTAAGTAATAAATAAATAAATAAATAAAACTCCATTAGAAAGGGGAAAAAGATGAACACCTGCAAAAGATATCGAAAATAGGAACTGCGACGGTGCTGGTTCTTGTTCTTATAAATCATTTTTTGTAGAATGCCACTTTCTAAATAGAGCTGGTCAAGCATGGATACTAACTTCTCCTGAACGTTAGCAGCTTCAGTAGAATCCATGGAATCTCCCGGATATTGAAATTACAACCTAAACCTAGGAATTAAAAACATGAAGTCCAATTGGAAAACATCACCAGAAATCTAACATCAATTAAAGCAGAAGAATTATTTGAACAATGATGAAGTCAAGGAAGGTGCATATTTTTAACGACCTAACTTCCTAAGACCTCTAACTGGGGTCATTATTACATGCATAGAAGTTCAAATCCAAAATCAACTAAAAATGACGATTTTAATTAGAAAATCATGAGCAAAACCAAAAACATCATCACATAAATGAGGACCCACATGAAACATCACGTAAACCCTGGTGACGCCAAGCATAGAACTAATCATAACTAACATTCATAATTTCATAACAGATCACATAAAAGTCATATCACATCAACGTAAATCTCACATTATCGTTCTAGTTGGCAAAAACCCTAAGGCGTTCTAGTTATAGTGTCACTTGGTTCAATTGATAAAATAATCTCCTTTTGACTCATAGAAACCTTGATCCAAACCCTAAAACACAAACAAAAGTTAACTTAAAACTTTAGGGCCTAAACTCATACCATAACTTCACCTTAAAAAAACCCTTAAACAACTTACCCAAATTGTTATTTGATTCAAAATTTCCTTCAAAACTCCAACAATGATTCAAACATAATATTATCGCCGAATTAAGAGTTAGAACCCAAATCACAGCAACCATGTTACATATAAAGGAAGCAGTGCATCGACACTTACCGTAAACTCGCTGGTAGTCCTTGATACGTGCCGGCCTTCGTGCCAAAAATCCTTCGAAATCAAGATTCTATGACCAGAACGAAGTGGGTAAATGAATGTCAGGCCAACAAGATTGTGGGTAATGATACCAACCAAAAAACTCAACCACTATAAACAACCAAGGCACTAACGCTGGACAAGTAAGCCCCAAAATCCACTGCCTTCTTTTCACGATCACTACACAGCGGCGGCGGCGCTGATCGGAGAGTTGTGTGGAATCCAAACCACAAATAAGAGAGAGAAAAGTAGAAAGAAGAGATCGAGTTAAAGAGAGAGAGATTCTACCCGCGGCGGACGACAGCGCAAACGTCTGGGCGGCAGCTCCCGGCGGTTACGGATGGCGAAACAGCGGCGACAGCGTCGACTGAGGTAAGCGGTGGCTGGTGGTGCTGTGTGGTGGAAGACAACGAGCGTAAGGGAAAGAATGCTGACGGCGACGGACTGGTCGGCCGGCGTGGGAGTGTGGAAGATGAGGTTTTTTCCTTGGCTTTCTCGTGCGTGCGATGGGCATATGTGAGAGAGGGGATTTTATTCGCACGAATGGCCCTATTTAAGGGCCAAATTTAAAAAGGTCATTTTTTAGAAAACTAATCGTAAACAAGAAAATATCAAAGTTTTAATTTAAAGTTTTAAAATAGTATTTAATTTTTTTAAAAAAAAATTAAAATGTAAATACATGATATAGCTTATACAAATGTTTTCTTTTCTGCTTCCTCAAAAAAAAAAAAAAAAAAAAAAAAAAAAAAAAAATCTTTGTAATAAGCGAAACAAAGACGGACTCATAGGTTAAATTATTTACATATAACCATAACTATCCTAAATTTCATATCCAATATAATAAAATTTGATGCCACAAGAAAAATAAGATAATATATATACACACATATATTTGTCCCACTAGGCTATTTTTTTTAACTCCTTCGAGATGAATCAAGCTTTTACACTTGTTCTTATGATACAAGTGACCGAATAAGGTTATGTAACAGTAGCGAGAATCAAGCAATAGTAGTTCTCCAAGGACTCGAAAAGGATTGAGTGGTGAGATTTTTTAGAATTTCCCTAAGGGAATGAGGCTTGATGGTTTTAAGAAGTGTTTGCCTCCAAATCAGTATTGAATCCTTCCTTACAAACTAAGATGAAAATAAGAGAGCTTTGATTTGGTCAAAGATTATGCAAATCTCGAGATTTCTACACAAGTTTTTCGTAAGGTCAAGTTACGACCACAACTTGGAAGCAATTTCTACACTTTCCAGCTTCACTACATTTTTCCATATAATAGAATTGCGGTTATGATTGGCTCAACTTTGATAGTTTTCTACAAACAATACAAAAACATAAAGACTAACTCAAAGTTTGACTTATTTTACATTCATTTTGCTTTACTTCACTAATCAAGGCTAAGAGTCTAAGACACACATGCTTGTCTTATTTTTACATAAAATCACTCATAGTCTTATAGAATATAACATTAAACGGCATACGCTTTTCGCCCAATAACTTAAGCTTTTAAGGCTAAATGATTCCCCTAAGGGAGAATTATCAAATAGCAAGAGGTAGAGCAAGTATCAAATAGAGAATGAGAAGTCACGAGTAGCGGGTGGTAAGAGCGAATAGTGAGATTTGATAGAATCACAAAGTTTCAAAATCATAATATGTTCGTTTGCTTAGTTTTTTTTTCTCTCTTTGTGTTATGAGTTTAATTCTTGTTTTTTTTTACATGCATGACTAGATGGCTCGAGTTCAAAATATTTTATCAATGATCACTTTTCTAGTCAAACTACGAGCCCATCATCACACAACGAGATTGCAAACAAGATTGTGAAAGAGCAACTAACATATTAGATTCAAAATTGAAAGTTCTTAGACATTCTTAAATGAATTATTTAACACTAAATTAAAATTTTAAACATATTTGATACAAATTTGAAAACTCAGGAATTAAAGTTGAATAAATTTCATATAAGTATAATTTTAAATGCATTGATATATAATATATTGGCTAAATAATAAGAAATATCCTAAACTTTGTATTTTATTTTTTTAAAAAAAAATCAAAAGTTTTAATAATACACTTAAACTTTCAAAGAAAAAGTTTTTTAAAAAATATAATTGCCGTTAATTTTAAATGGAAACCATTAATAATTTGAATTAAAAAATATCCTGAACTTTCAAATTTGTGTGTTATGAAAGTTTTTTTTACCGGTGAATGAATTAACATAAATTCTACAAAGCATAAAAAAAACTGATAACTGAAAGTTTAAGGTCGAAATTGATATAAACCTGACAAGTTTATAGATTAAAATTGATTTTTTTTTTCGTTTTTGACATTCTAAGGACATGACCAAGAATATATTTATCGTTAGTAATCCAAATTTTTTATCGGTTAAAAACGTTTTTGGTTCCTAAATTTTCATGAATGTAGCAAGTTGGTCCTTGAACTTAGTTGGTAACAATGTAGTCTATGTATTTTCAATTTTATAACAATATAGTCCCTGAACTTTAATAAATTTTTATTTAACCAATATACTTTATTTGTAACGATTTTGTCCCAAAGTGAGAAATATTATCAACATATTTAATGAAATTTTTTATAGATGTAGATGGACAAACTGATGGAAATCAGATTTATTTAAAAATTATAAAGACTAAGTCATTACGGGTTATAAAAGTTGACACTTAATTTTTATTATAGGGACTAGATTGTTAAAAATTTCAAAGTGTAGGGACTAAATTGTTATTTATTAAAGTTTAGAGACTAAATTGTCACAAATTTCCTCCTCAATTAATATTGATTTTTACTTGTTGGATATTTTATATATTTCTCACAAGTGAGGGGAGTATTAGATTAACTAAAACTTTTGGGTTGATTTAACAGACTCTGCATCTAAGGAAAAGTAGGGATTTATCCTCTGTGGGCTGAAACAGATTACATGATTCTTTTGAATTTTATTTGAAGTCCTAACCTGTGTTAATAACATTAGAGGTTTTCATCAACAAATCATTACTTTAGGCTTCTCTTTTAGTACACAAACCTGAAATTATATTGCTCACGGTCTGTCTTGTAATGCATGGTGAATCAACTTCTTTGGTGTTTGGCTTGAAAACCACTCTCCATGGATCAATGCTAATGAGTCAATGATTTAAGATCCCTTTAATTCCTTGTTTTTTCGTTTGTACTACTTGAAAAAACATGTGTACTTAAAAAAAAACGAATCGAACGGTCGAATTTCCACCTTCATATTAATGAATTTAAAAAATGTTTGTGTGTGAGCTACTATAATCTTAACCAAATTATTAAAAAAAAAAAAAGTCATATTGAGTTAAGGTCGCGTTTACCTACCCTCAAAATAATAAATCAAACCTAATTCATTACAAATTACATGAGACTCACGTCTTTTTTTTTTTTTTTTTTTGAAAGGTATTGAATTAAATATGTGGGTGAGAGAATTGGATCTCTAACCTCAAGGTTGATGATATAAGCACTATGTTAGTTGAACTTTGCTCATTTTTGCCACTTTACATCATTTACCATTTCTCTTTATTTCATCATTTATTATTTCATCATATTTTTAGCTCTCTCTCACCTCCCCTTCCCACTCTTACACTTTCTCTCTTGCTTTCCCTTTTCCCCTTTCTTGCTTCTTATGAAGCACAGACACAGATACGGCTACACGATACAGATATGATCGGATACGACGATTCGTCAATTTCTAAAAAACTAAGATATAGATATGTCTAAGGATGCATCATTTTTTTTATATATATATTTCTAAAAAACGAGGATACTGATACGTTGAATATTCATTTTTTTCTTTAAAAAAATCTAGGATATAGATAAATTTAGCATACAAGTTAATAATAATAGCACAAAATAGAATACAAACGTTGAAATACAATACAAAAAAAAAGTAACATTTAAGATGTTGAAGTACAATAGTTAATAAAATGCAATAGAAAAGTGACTTATATTGCAAAGAAGAAGAAGAAGATTAGAGAGCGATGTATGAAGATAAACGAGTAACTTATTGTTAAAGATATCCAAATGATTTATATTTTAGTGGATTTTGTGGGGATTCAAATGTAAAGATGGAGATTAGATGATTCAGTCTAGGGTTTGGTCCATTATTTATTTATTTTTTCTTTTAGTTTTGGACTCGAGTAGTTAGCTTTTTAAATAGGTTGCATAATTTTAGATTGAGAAAAATTAGATGAGTTACTTGTCTTTTTTCTTTAAAAAAAAGTATGCAGTAGAAATAGATACGTCAAATCTTATGTCAGATACGTATATATCTGAAAGTATAGATACGTCAGATCACGTGTCAGATATGTATCTGGGAAATATCAGTATCCGATACGTGTCTAATATTGATTCTTTGCCTCATCTGTGCTTCATAGCAATAGGTCACATGGATGCAAAATTTGGATTTTTTTTTAATAAATAATGTTATTTTAATATTTTTCGACAAAAATGGTCTGAGGGGAAATAAATGACAAAAATAGGGTGGTGAAATCGTGGGACGGACCATGTAACACCATATATGTTTCATATAAAATAAATAATTTTTTTTCTCCAATTATTCTTGTATAAAATTTTAGATCAATTGGACGTCATACACACAAAATATTATTATGACATTATTGCCATAATACTCAAGATATGCTTCCATGTCATAGAGTGATATCAACCAAAGATCAAGTGTTGAGACAGTTCGATTTGTGACAAATGGTGTCATTGTTGTGTTATACAAACATACAACCACACCAAATTGATTTAAGAGATAAACACAACCAAGATTGACACCGACTTCACGTGGACTGTATATTGTTGTGGTGTGCATGTCGTGATCATTGGAGGGGACCTGTCCCAAACCGTGCGAGAAATCCCTGATTGCACGGGAATGGGGGAGGGAGTGGGGAACATTTTTTTTGCCTATTAGCAATTCGAGGCTAGAGATGGGGAATATTAGTGGAAGACTGGATTTGTTGTCTCATGTTTGCTTTTCGTGAAAAATATCAATTGAAGTGGAGAGCTTCTTCAAACAACAAAGAGTCGTGTGTATCTAAATATATATATATATAATGAAAAAAAAAAAAAAAAAATTTCCCCCTCCCCTCACTGGCTAGTGCACTAGCGTCCCTCACTCTCACAGCCTCGTGCCCTTTTCAAAATTCTAAAATTTCTAACGCTTTCTCCTCTCGGCCTCTCCCAATTCTTACTCTAGTTCTCATCTCACCGATTCATCTCCAGATTGATGAAATACATTGATGTCTTCCCTTATTTGATGGATATTTTGTTGTATTTTTTTTTTCTTTTAAAGAAAAACTATGTTGTGATTTGTGTAATTGAAAACTTTTTAGGATAATTATGGAGGTTTTAACATTTAAGTTTAATACTTTCTTTGCTTTTAAGATCTTGAATGTTGTAATATTTAAGTTAGAACGTTATAATATTTAAGTTAGAACGTTATATTTAAATTTTAACTTTTAAAAATTGTGGGGATTCAACATTTTAATTATATCATTGCATATTGAACCTAAAATATTATTGATTTTAATAAGAAATTTTATAATGTTTTATTTAAATGATAATCGTTATGGAAAGGCCTCATTTAAAGAATTTAAAATAAAAATAAGGAATTGTTAAAAAAAAATATTTCATTGAAATTAAATTAAAAAATAGTAAAAAAAAAAAAAACACCAAGATGGGAAATTTTCCCTTGCGGGGAATCCGTGACCTAATCCCCGTAAGAAATTTCGCGAGGATTGGGGAATGAAATAGTGGACAGGGAACGGAGAAGCCTTCCTCGTCCCATGGATATTTCTAGTGATTATTGTCCATGAGAAGAGAAATAATAAATGGGCCAGCTACATCAGATGATTACTTGTCCTAATACAACTCAATGACAAGAAGATATCACACTGACGACGTTTATTATTATTGCATAGTAAAATTTTTATTATCTATTTTTTCAATTATATGGTGTGCATGTTATATTATATTAATATTTTTCATTATATAGAATGATTTTGTCCAAAATGTACAACATAGTACAATACAATTTACTAGAGTTAGATTCAATGTGTGATCAAAGTTTGGTAAATGTAGAAAATATCATTCATCAAACATGAAGATTCAATGTTGCTGACACTAACAGAAGACATATCCATCATAGACGACAACGATAACATGTCGAAAATATATTAGAGCGACATAGGAACCTCACATATTTCATGATTTGATTCCAACTTCTCCTAGACACTCACTAGGAGTATAAGTAGATATCACATCAAGTTCCAGTCATCAACAAGTGTATTATGCACGCAGTGAATTTCTGTTTGTTGTCACCCAACAAAATACTGATGATGTAATTCATCATCAACAATCTTTTGATGTGCCTAATACCTCGTCGTGGGCAATGTCCACGAAGTCGACCACCGTGTTGCACATAAGTGATTTGTAACTCAAATTTTTAGCTTCATATGAATTTGTATTTAAATAAAAATTTTATTAGTCATTTCCATATTATGTGTTAAATTTCATGTTATAGTACTTTATAAACATAACAACAACAAAAAAAAAAGAGAATTACATTTAATCTTGAAAAACATTAAAACTAAATAATGAAACTCATGGAGAATAGAACAAGAAAAAAAAAAAAGTAAGAAAGAATTTTTTCTCTTTAAAAAACCCCTAACTTGTGGATGGTGTCCACAAATTTGGCACTCTACTCTTAGACGGCCTGTAACATGGCAACCAACTAGTAACCACAGTAACGAGTGATTGGATTAATGAAAATTATATATTGCGTACACGATTTTCTTCATTACCACAATAATCATATTTTTGTCGACAGTTTACAATTAAATCCTATTTCTAAAATTTGTTTCTTAAACCACTTTACTTTTAGAACTTTTTTTTTCCAAATACCCTATTTTCGTAATTATTTTAAAAAAACAACAATATTTATGACATTAACCCCGAATTCTACCTATATGTTCATACTGTTGTCTTTTTTTTTTTTCTGGGATTTATACACTAGTGTATTAGATTTATAAACATGTATAAATAATATAAGTCAATATATCTATTATGATATTAACTTTTATATATATATATATTTTATAGTTGAGAGGAATTGGTTCGTTTGAAAAGATGCAACTAGTAAGAAAGGTAAGTGAGATATTTATACTAGAATTATAGATCTAGACAATTTAATACACGCTTGAAGAAATTTAAACGAAACTAATTCAATCTAAAATAAATAAATAAGCAATTATTTAGCACAATGAATCAAAGCAAATTACTAAGCATGCAATTTCTCATAAAAATAATTAACTAAATAAAAGAGTAGAAAGAAAGATATGATGCCGGTATAATAGTGGTTCAAAATCTCTTACGCGTGAGAACCAAACCGATTTAGAGCCAAACTATAATCAATCCTTTTTCACGATCTAAATTATTCCCATCTTTTTCAACGAATTTAAGTTCAAACCACTATAAAAAAAATTTCGGGTTCAAGATTAAACCACTATCTTAAATCCTCACGTGCTCCCATACCTTGCTACAATTTCGAGTGAATTGATAAATTTAAATTCCCACCAAAAAGAAAAAAAGAAAACTGTCACAAGAGGTGATTATAAAAATTTGACCACTAGAAAGTACTCCACAAATTTTCTCACAAAATAAAAGAACCAAGATCGAGATCTGAGATTTTTAAGCACATTTTTTGAGTAAAAGTGATAAGAAAAGGTAGTCGGAAAATTGGTTGGGAGAGGTAAGGTAGAAGATGAAATTTGGCTGAATTATAAAGGGGTTTCCTACATCAAAAGGCCTTAATAACATGTCTAACCCCCATTTTCTTTTCTCTCTCTAAACTGGATCTTCTATCTCCCCTCACCCCATTTTCGTCGATCTATTTCCACCGCCATTGATGAGCTTTCTTAGAGCCGATGCTGGAAATCGGAGCAAACGTGGCCGGTCTCGCTCTAGTCTGATCTTCGTCAGGAAGTCACTATTGAAACTCGCCATCATTGAAGAATCAGATTCACTGAAAATGGCAATGCTTCCGCCGCATTCTTCATCACTGCTTTAGCATTTTTGTTTAGTGGAGTGGGTGATTATGTGTGTGATCTAATTCTCGTTTAGTAACTAATTGACTTTTAAAAATTAAGTCTATATCATCTACGTTTTTTTATAATAATTCGCATCTTTTTCAATATAATGGTTCAATTCTTAGCCCAAATTCTAAAAACAAAAACAATTTTGCTATTTTTGTAATTTTCAATTGGTTAAATGACTACGACTGTGAGAAGACAATTACTTTTATGGTCAACTCCTAAATACTATGCACAATGATATTGGTATTCTTTCAACTCCTCATTCTTTTATTCTATCTAAAATTTACCATGCTAGCAAATTTTATCTTCATAATAACTTCATCTTTGTTTTCTATTTTGACTAATTTCTCATTCGGGATAAAGTCACAAACCAACCTCTCTATACATGCAAATGCATTAATAGTATGTGCCATATTGTAAGCATCTCTAGCACGTTCTCAAGTACATCAAGAAAATGTCTTGTAACAAATCAAGGGTGTTTTTATGGCATCAAAGGTTAGATCACCCATCTCTTAAGGTCTTGCGTATTTTTTTTTAATCTCATCTAGGTCTTTCTTATAGTAATTTTATTTCTACTTGTTCATTTTTTAGCTACATAACGTTAAAAAATGAAAAAAAAAATATCTTTTTTCCATGTCACATACTTTTTCCTGTATACTGCTTTAACTGATACACGATGATAAGTATGGGGACTTTCTCCTATTTTTTCTACTAAAAATCATCGTTGTTATGTCAATTTTATTGACGATTTTAGTAAGTGTACATAGTTGTTTCCCATTAGTCATAAAACTGATGTTAGTATTATTTTGCGCAAATTCATTTTTTTTTGTTGAAAATTTACTTTCAGTGTGATTGATTTTTTTTTTCTTTCTGATGGTGGAGGTGAAATTTGCAATTCAAAGGTTCAAAATTGTTTACATCAAAGGTGTTCTTCATGAAAAATAATGTCCATATACGCTTGAAAAAAAGGGAGTTGCAAAACATAAGCATCAACATATCATTCAAACTGCTATGTCTCTCATGTTTCATTCATTTGTACCCCTTGAATTTTGACCTTATACTTGCTCTATTGTTGTTTTTCTTATAGATCGTATGCCTAGCCCATCCCTCAATATGATGTCCCCGTTTGAAAAATTGTCTAGAAATACTCATAATTTACTACAATAAGGATTAACTAGAACCTAAAACCTTCAACATGTTTTTCATGAATATACACTTGACTGTAAAGATTATATTTGTTATAATATTCAGTCTAAAAAGTCTGTCGTCTCTCACCATGTTCTCTTCCATAAAACTGTCTTTCCTTTTGCTAATTCTACTATATCGTCTTCTTCTCCTACTCCTATTCCTATTAATTATATATCTCCTTTCATTACTTCATCTCTTGTTTCCCTTCCACCAACACCCACACCAGGTACTTGGTACTTGGTCCTTGGTACCCAGATCCTCTCATATGAATGTTGTTGGTTGTTATTGAGCCTTTCAAACAAAATATAACACCAATGGATCTATTGCTCGCTACAAAGCTCGCCTAGTTGTCAAAGAGTACCATTAAATTGCTAGCTTCGATTTTGTTGAGACCTTCAATCTCGTTAGTTTAAAAAAAAAAATCTACCATTTCGATTATTTTAACTTTTGTTGCAACATACAATTGCCCTTTGCATCAAATGGACGTCAAAAATACCTTTTTTTCTTGGTTAGTTATATAGAAAGAGGTCTATATGTCTCAACCCGTCAACTTTGTTAGCAAAATATATTTCTCACTCATGTTGGTTTACTCTACAAAAGTCTACAACCTCAAGCGAGCACCACAAGCATGGTATGATTGTTTTGCCGCTTCTAATAATTCCCTATTTGTTCATTCTGTGGTTCCTCTTTAACTTATATGCTGCTTTATGTGGATGACATCGTTATTACTAGTCCTGATTCTACTATTTTCTCGATCTTGAAATTCATACTGTGTCTGGTGGCATCCTTGTAAATCAGGCGAAATATATACTTGATCTCCCCACTTCCGCTAGAATGTATCTCACACCCATGTCGACCACATTTGACATTCATATTAATGCACCTTCATTCTCTAATGTTACTATGTATATAGAAAACTTGGTTCCTTACACTTGCGTTCACTCGCCTAGATATTGTTTTTGTTGTAAATCGTGTTAATTTGAATTTTACGGTATCTTTGTGGTACACATGGTCTTGGCATTCTGTCCAAATCTGGAGCTTTTTAACTCTTCAGGTGATGCATCCGATTGCTGAATATGTTGTCCTCCTTGAGTCCTCCCCCATATCCTAGTCTGCTAATAAGCAATCTATTGTTACACAATTCTCAACTGAAGCTGAATATCATGCTCTTGCCAATATTGTTTTCGATGTTTATTAGCTACGATAGTTGCTATGTGATCACATCTTTCTCTCTGAGCCTTCTACGTTATGGTGGAATAATATATATGTTATTTCTCTGGCCAACAATTGAATTTATCAAGCTCGTATAAAGCACATTGAAATTGATTACCATTTTATTTTGTGAGAAAGTTATCCATAAAGATCTTTTTTGTTATTGTTAAGTTCATCTCATCTCAAGACAGGTGGCAAACTTGTTTACTAAACCACTTTCATCTCATTCCTTTCAGAACTATGGCAAACTTGTGACTTCACTTCTGTCCCAAATTTTTGGGGACATATTAGATTTAGATTGTTGTGACTTCTCAAATCATATCTTGTTAAATTGTTGCAAGATCTTCCTATTTTTATGTAAAATCACATTTGTCAATCTAGTTATTACCCTATTATAAATGCACATTCATCTTTCAAATTATCAAATCCAGAGAGCAAAATCTTAAAAATACCTTTCATTTGTTAAGATCATAAGTGTCCATGTCTTCATGTAAAATCCAAATATAGAAATGTTCAAAATTGTGGACAATTATAAAATTTAGTAATATGGTCTTTTTGGCTAAACTTTTCCACTATTTATTTCATAATAAAATCTTATGTTTCAAAAATTGAAATCCTATTAAATGTTCAAAAATGCACAAAACAAACAAACTCTTAAAAAAATAAGGACAATTACAAAGTAAAAAGAGTAGAATTGAATATTAAAGTAAAAGATGATACATATATAAAACGTCATACTTTGTTTAGAATTATTGTAGCTTTTAAAATAATTGTTGACAATTGTATTTTTAGAAAAAACAATTGGAAAATAAAGTAAGTTAGTGTTTGGTAAATTTAAGCTTGAAACCAACTAGATATTAGAGTTTGGTAAATAACTATTGAATTACCTTGTCTACATTTTTTTTTGTAATATATAATTTTAAATAATTGTTTAGAATGAAATATTTTGTTTAATGTAAATTAATTTTTAAATATGAAGGAAAATAGCTTTATCTTTTTTTAAAAAATCGGTGTAATTGTTTTAAAATTAGAAAATATAATTTTGATTAGGTTGAGAAAGAAATAAACCCATGAATAAATAACTAAATTAAAATTAAAAATTAATTTAAAAACATATATAATTTTAGGCGAATCCAAAAGCTATATTCTAAAACAAGAATTGCAATCCCAAACACAACCTAAGTACAACAAATTTTATTTTAGAAATATCCATCTTCATAATGATTTATTGCTACATTCATTGAGAAAATCTATAAGATTTGGGACTTCAATAAACCCTTAATTCCATTCTCTAAAAATGCAGACCAGGGTAGAATTAGAATATTTTATTATTAAAAAAAAAAAAAAAAAAAAAAAAAAAAAACAACCTGTTTGAATCATTGTCCTTTAGTTGAGAATTACACTTTCTTTCCCAACCTCACTCAATTTGAAAATTTACCTTCCCAACTCATTTTATTCATGTTGCTCATGTTGGCAAATCACTTATTCATCTCTCAATAATTAAACACAATAGACACCTATTGGTTTATCAGATCAAAACCTGATATTTGTAATTGTAAAGTTGAATCTAT
Organism: Benincasa hispida; assembly: GCF_027475165.1. NCBI lineage: Eukaryota > Viridiplantae > Streptophyta > Magnoliopsida > Cucurbitales > Cucurbitaceae > Benincasa > Benincasa hispida. Next base: position 18,903,522 of record NC_143488.1, read on the forward strand.
CTCGACGCCATATAGAAAATCTCGACGCTTCTCAAAAGCTTTGGTCCGATCTCATTTCGGTATAATTACATGGTGGATCTAAGTTCCAAGAGTCTACTTATTGTTTTGCCTGCATTCATAAGATTTAGTTATCAATCAATGAAACAGAGATACAAAGCAGCATATGGCAAGCAGACAACTGAATGGTGAATGAGGTCAGTTACCTGTGAATATAAGAAGGTTCCAAGAACGGCGATCGCAGCTCCGAGAGCATTGACGGGTTTGACAGGTGTGCGGAAAATGATTATTGCAGAAACTATGACCGATATGCGTTTCATGGTGTTGCCAATGCTGAATGTCAAGGGAGAAATTTCATCCAGCGACATGTAGGATACTTGGTTGTAGAGATGATAGAAGACACTCTGTGCTGCTACCCACCTACCATGAAGAGAAAAACAATATACTTTAAAAAACAAATTGATAAAAACAATATACTTTCAGAAACAAATTGATAACTTCATATGAAGATTTTAGCACTTCAATGTTTAGAAGAGTAAACTAGAAACAGAATAGATAGGACGATTGCAAATCAACGATTTGAATCAAGATAACATTCAGGTTATCGAGATATCGTGCACATAGTTTTAACTAGATTATAAGACATCCCATTGAAGACATTTTTTTATCAAAGAAAGAAAATGAAAGTCCTATCTATAATCTGAAAGTCAAATTTACCAACCCAGTGACTTGAACATTTTTAATCTGAAAAAGAAAATCCAGGCCCTGTGTAATCTGTCAGTCAACCTACCAAAACCCTGTGATTTGTGAAGTTTGTCGATGCTCTTAGATCGTCGAGTTCATATAACTTTTAAAGGATAATTTTTTAAAATAAAAGAAAATTATAAGCAACAAAGGTACAAGAGTCGAATCTGCTTACCAAACAAAATTAGGTCCAATCTCAGAGAGCGCTGTTTTCCATCCTGCAGCCCACATCTGTGGTCCTTCGACAGCGATTGCAAACGGGGTAAGAATCAACAGGGATAATATAGACAAACAGGCGTAGTAGTTCATTCCACTAACAGACTTCCCCTTCATGCCTTTCTTGGAAAATATGTTTCTGAAGACAAATGCCAAGTTTGATATCATGGCTCCCATGAAACCTGAAGAAAGTGAAGACATCCAAAAGCTCTCAGAAGAATCTTATAGAACAAGAATGTTCTTTATAACAATTCAAATCATTCCATAACAAATAGAAATGTAGTTCCCAGCCTATCCTTTCCTCAACTCCCAAGTTGGGGGAGGAATATGTAGGATAAATGAACCAATTCTCTCAAATGTCTCAATTGATAGGAGACAGCCCATCTAATCCCTTATTGTGGACTAGTTGAATTGACTTTCTAAGAGCTTAAAAATACATTTTTTGCACTTAAAAATACTTTTTTAAATACTTAGAAAGTCGATCCAAACAGATCATGTTTCATCCAAGACAAAGTCCAATCGCACACTTGGGGTGCGCACCCATCAAGCAGAAGGAATGATTCCCAACAAGTCAATTCTATGTCCAAGAGATGTCTCACATCAATCAAGGAGCAAAGTTTGATTGATTGCTTAGCATATGTTTGATAACCGTTTTATTCTTCGTTTCTAAATTTAGTTATTCACTATTTCTTTGTTTTGTTACTTGCATTTTAACAGAACCAAGAAAAAATAAAATAAACTTTTGAATTTTTATATTAGTCCCTAAACTTCATACTTATTTCATTTGAAACCTACTTTCTCAAATATTTGAATTGATCCCAATCTTTCATATCATTTAGTCCTTGTTGCTAAATTTAATTTTCCATCTAACAAAAATCTCGAGTATCCACTTCCAAATCAAACTCAATACATGTGATTTAGAACACAAGTACACGAAAAGTCATGCAAGATTATTAGTTGTAGACACAACAGGAAGTCTAGTGACAAGGATCAAACAAAACAGATCAGGGAAAGTCCCATACCAACAATTTGAACGTTAATTTAGTTACCTATCATATTGAAGTTGAGCTCGGTCACGGCAGCAAGCGCACAGCCACCAATGATTGGGAGAAGAGAGAGGTAGACAGGACCAGGAAAAGTCTCACCCAACAGGAACCTTGAAACCAATACGCTAAATGCAGGCTCACCACTTTTGATGATATGCGTGAATGAGACAGCAACCTTTGACATGCTCACTGTTGCTGCTACATGTCCAATTGTATGGGCCACAGCAACCTATTCAAAATCATCGCCACATTTTAAGACACAAAATTCCAAAACAATAATCAACTACAAACAATTTTGATGAGTTCTCCACGTTTAAGCTTATTATATATACATATATTGTCAGTTATCTGTATAAAGGAAACAAGTTATGATAAACAACAGTTAGCAAGTTGACTTGAATTTGTTTTTCTTCAAAAAGAAAGAAAAAAGGAATTGAAATGGTTTTCTTGCCCTTATCCAAAGCTTTGTCAGCAAACAACCATGGGGGGTATTTCTTTCACAACTAGAAATACAAGATTGATTGCTTAAGAAAAATCATTGGTTCTTAAATGTTTTGGTTGGCTCAATGGAACCCAGAAAAACTCCCAAAGCTTCTCGGCAATCAACAACAACATAAACAGGGGTATTTCTTTTCTTCAAATACTTGAAATCTCATTGGTCCTTGTTGGTAAAAACCTTCCACTACCGAAAGAGAAATTAAATGAAAGTAATCAAACTGAAAACACAAAAAATTAGCGTGGAAAAACTCCAAACTAGACAAAACGAATCAGAAAAAATACGTGAAAAATTTTAACTGGACGATTGAAACCAAAGGCAAAGGCTTCGCTTGGAGTCCAATTTATTTAATGTGAGACAACTTCACTTCTAATATTTTACCAAAACTTCCTAAGCTATCTCAAAACCTAACCACATGGGTATTTGTTCAAATACAAGAACAAGACAATCAGATGACAGATGAATTTCATTAACTAAACAGAACCAAGAAAAAATTCCTAAGCATTCTCATCAACCACAGGGGTATTTCTTCAAAACACTAGAACAACAACTGATGAAAGAAACATCATTAGTCATGATAATTTAGGCAGTAGCCAATCAGAACCCAGAAAAACTTACAGGGAACAAGGATTTCCAGAACTCGAAATCGGTTTTGGGAGCCTCGGCGATCCTCGTCATCCAAGAGAATAACATGATGAGAGAGCCAACAGCAAGAGAAAGTGTGGAGGTTAGCCATGGATATGGATACGCAATCAAAACCTTCTTGTTGTAAATATTGAAAACAACGTTCAAACCCCACCAGAGAGCAAAATACAGTCCGATCTTCGCCTTCTTCGCCGCCTCGGACGGCGCTTCGGCCACCGTCAGTTCAATGTTTGACTCAATCGGCTGTGATCGGTCAGCCTCGTAGGATTTGCACGTAATCAAATCACTCTTCTGAGTTCCCAGTGGCCCAAAATTGGAAACCGATGAGATATGAAGAGCACTTTTCATGCACACAACAGAGCTTTGGGATTTTTGCGCCGGCAATGGAGGAAGACACGAAAACCGTCGGATTGGCGCCGGAGACCTCCGCCGGAGAATCACGTCGGACCCATTAATGGGTTTTGCAGATTGAGTGAAAGAAGAGATCATGATCGAAAAACAAACAAAAAAAAAAGGAAAAAACCCCCAGATATTAGGCAACAAAAACAACCTTAGATTTTATAGTTTGAAGCAAAATCAGAGACGTACAAGTCGTGAAAGAGACTAATCTTTTCACGACTCTCGAAAAATAAGAACTCTAATCGCTGAAGACTCCTAAATGCGATTCCGGAAACAACCCAGAAAGCCAATTTTGATGGAAATTTAAAATAATCAAGGAAAAATGATCTCGAAATTCGGTAGGTGGGAGAAAGGAACATGAACAGTTCCAAAAATGGTGCAATTTAGTAGAAAATAAGCAAAGGGGAAGTCTAAAAAGGAAGCCACCGATACAGAGGTTCTTGATGATCGTTTGTTTTCAATGAATCTGTACAGTTTTGGGGGTTGGTGCTGAGGATTTTTTAATATAAGATGATGGAAGATGTTGAATTCAAATGAAATTTTCAATGGGTTTTTTCTAAAAACTAAGGTGGGTGGCGGCTTTTATCGACTTGAAAATGTGTGACGTTTTTTTCTCCGTAGAATTGGGTGATTCGGTGAGGATCCGAAAACAAAAAAAAAAAAAAAATCAAATTACATCAACTATCATGATTCTGTTTCTCTTTTCAAACATGGGATTGTATTGGTTTTTAAATCGAAATTGTTTATTGAAAACGAAAGGAAGGGGAAAAAAGAAAAAGAAAAGATTTTCAGGGGCTCACATTCAAACCCAAACGCAAAATCTCGTTTCTGGTAAATAAATATATTAAATTTTAGTTGACATCGAGATGAAAATATTCGATATATCTATAAATCCAACGATTTGACATATTCTTAAAATATTCATAATGTCATTTATTTAATTTAATATCAATAGAAAATATTAATAACAATATAGCTATCTTAATTTGAGAGTAAAAACAAACAAATTATTTATCTATACAAATTTTCTAATTTTTTTTACTTACTTATATGTCAATATTAATATTTTATAAATATATCCACTCATATATTTGTAAAATTTAAATCTCGATATCAATATTTTAATCATTGACTGACCTATCAATTATTTTTGTCAACATTTTTACATATATGTGGATTGAAACATAAGGAGTAAATAGATTGAAAAGATCAATTTATCCTCCTAAACTTTAATAGCATATCAATTCAGGTGAGATCAATTGGATCGTGTGTTACTCTTGCGAGATGTGTTAAGGTGGAGCATATGTGGGCTATCAAAAATCTTAAAGCCTTTACCATGTTCGAAGGCTTATATGGTGTTACTACTCGTTAGTTCCTATAGTCCTCCCCCTCATTCTTTATTAGAATCTGATCTTTTTCTAGGACAGTGATGTTTTTTCTGTTCTCTTGGATGCTCAATGAATTGTTTTTTTCCAAAAAAAAAATAAAAAATTTAAAATGGTATCAATTTAAATCTTAAACTAATAACAATGCGTTATGTTTGGAAAAACTTTGAAACTTATAATTGTGTTAATTAAATTTTTGAAATTTTATAATAAGAAAAATTTTTGCAGATATAAAAAATGTCAAACTATTTATAGAAAGAAAAAAATTGATAAACTTGCATAAGTTTCTATCACTAATAGTATCAATGATAGACTTCTATTTATTTCTATCACTAATAGATACTGATAGACTTCTATCACTAATAGATACTAATAGACTTCTATCAGCATCTATAAGTGAGACTTGTATCAATTTCTATCTATGATAGTATTAATGATACACTTCTATCAGTTTCTATAAAAAATTACTCTATAAATAAATCAATTTAGACTCTTATTTTGGAATTTTCTTTGAGAATTATCTGTGCATTTATTCTAATAGTTCATTTTATAGAACTCACATTTGAAGAAGCCTATATACGTTTAAGAATAAATACATGAATGATTTTCAATTGTTATCGTAATGAAAAATCTAAATTGATCGATTTCTAAAACTTTAACAGTTGATTTTTTTCAAATTATTAGTTTCAAACGATATCGATAAGTAGAAGGTATAAATTCACGCCGTTATAAAAGTTCATGAAAACATAAAAAGTAATGAACAAAAAATCACTCAGCAACGTAAGTAATAAAACATGTTTATCTTTTATTTTTTAAAAGAATGTAAAATGTACTATAAATCAAATTAAATAATTTTCAATATTCGACCATTTAAATCCTGGTAGAAACTGGAGAGCATGATTGGTTTAAAAAAATATATTCTTTTTTGAAGTATAACTACCGATGTGGGACGTGGGTTGGTGAATCTTTCCCATTTAAAGTTTGCAGTTGTTACTCCACGTTTAAAAGTTTGATAATGGTTTTTGTATATATTACATTTTCAAGAAAATTATGATTTACCAAATATTTATGTAAAATTGAATTATTATATTAATCCTTGAATGTTGATTTATTTTTCACAAAAATGGAACATATGAGATTCTTTTACCAAACAGCTTATAGCTTTTGGTGACTACCATAATTTTTGTACATTTTTTAAATGCGTGACTAACAAATTATTGGAACAAATTCAAACCACCTCACTAAAAAAATATATGGTTGGATAGGATCCCAATTATAACTACCCAAGCTTATGAAGGGACATGAATGAACTGAGATCACATCCGAATAAGAATGAGAGGATCCTGAAGACATGAAATATAGTTTTGAAAGTTACTATACCTATACTAACAATGTGCATATTTCTTTTTTGTGGCTCAAAAATATAAACTTCAAAGTTAAGTGTGCTTAGTTTAGAAGAATCCTATGTTGAGTATGCATGTGAGTGGGGATAAAGCATACAGGACTCATGTTGATTTGTGGGGACAACTTTCAATCTTAGAAGTATTCAAGACTAACGTGATGTTACCAGGTCGCAGGGGATGCAGGGGAATATCAGAGCTATCAGTTGCCGAATCCGAGTTCCGAATCCTAGTTTGAATCCTGAGCTTAGGACATAGATCTCTCCTAATAAGATGTGGTTTGAGGACGAACCAAACGAAAGCTGGTAGTATGTAACGACCCAAGTTTAGGAGGGGAACATGAATGAATCCAGATCACATCCAAATGAGAAGGATCTTGAGAACATGAAAATATAGTTAGACTTAAAAGAAATTTAAAGTTACAAATCTTCTCAGAATTTTCATAGAATACACGTAAGTGAAGAGAGCAAATTCCAAGTCGCTTGGGGCGTTATACTAAAAAAAAACATGATTGGATAGTGTAAAGATTTTTCATACTTTTTCTTATTAAAAGAACTTTGAAGATTTTCTTTTTTTAGACGGAAAAGTTGATGAAATGAAAAACCGAATATTTAGGGGAAAAAATGGAAATTTCTGGTAAGTTCAAGTTTAAACTTTGATTTGCATCAAATTATTACTTTAAAGTAAAGATAATACTTCAGTCAGATATGCAGTAATACATGCAAAAGATAAAAAATAAAAATTAAATTAAAAAGATATATTAGATACGTAGTTCGAATCTGGAAAAAGTGTTTCATTAAATATTTTAAATTTAGGATTTTTCTTCTGAAATAATATTAAATGTATTACGTACATAAATTGTATAAACATATTATATAAATACATATGCCTCGTATACTAATCAGAGACTTAAATTGTATTTTTTTTAATTCGAATTAGAACTTTGTTAAAAAAAAATTGATTTGGTTCTGTTATTAAAATTGTAAAAGTAAATATAAAAAAATTAAATCAAAGTTAATCTGAAGGTTTAGTCCAATCCCGTGAGGCAAAAATCCTAAACTTGTGAAACTATTAGAATAAAATTCACACAACTAAAAGGGAAAAAGAGTTGATTATAGATACCTTAAAAATGTGAAAACCTTCACCACCTTTCATGGAAATTTATATTGAAATTGTAAATTAAATTGAATAAAATTAAATCTTGGAATGCTCGTGATACGACTATTAAAACAGACGAGAAATGGGCTCTAAATTGGAATGATCCAAGAAAAATTGGAACTGGGGTTGGAGGGGTGCGCCAGGCCCATGCAGTAGTGCAACGCAAGGGCGACGCTAGAAGGCCCAAGCAGCAAGCTACTTTGGTGGGCCTTCCCCCTAGAAAAATAAATTTAATATCATGTGGACCGATGGCCCACGTATCAGATATTAAACTGATAAGAACAGATACTACACTTGATCTTAGCCAAAAGGCCGAGAAAGGTATGGGTTCTTTTGAATCACTCCATTGCTTTTATAGTCATCACGTTCTTTATGCTTTTTCCACCCAAGCGATGTGGGACAACGAACAAAGAATTTCTCATGAACATTTTGAAAAATAGGCTTACGCTCCAACGTTAGCTACTTTAGTTTTAGTGTTTTTATTATTTATATATTCTTTCTCAAAAGCAAATACCAAAGAAGTTTGGTTAGTTTTATTTCTGGTTTTTTTAGTTACAAAAGTAAAAATTATATATGTTCAATAATTATCCTCATTTTTGTTGGACAAAATATACTTTTATTCATTAAGGTTCAATTCATGTTTATTTAGTTTCTGAAGTTTGAAAACAGATACTTTAATCTCTGAGATTTAGAAAATAGTTTTAGATGGTCTCTCAGGATATTTGGACGATTAGTTAACTAATGGTAAAATGATATGCTTGTTAATAGGATGAATTGGCTAATTAATTTGGAATATTTTATTAATTTAATAATATTTCTTTTAATGATGTGGACTCTCCCCTCTTTACCTCTTCGCCATCATCATCTTCAACTAACATGAGACCCATTTGAAACAAGGAACCCAACGACATTTTGAGTGGCAGCGACTTAAACGTGCCCTTATAAGCCACTCGTAACGCGCCGTCGCCTACATTGGAAAGCCAATTATCTCCTCCGCCCCACCTTCTCGCCACTGCCGCCCCGCTCGGCCAGTTTCAAACCCCTAACCCAGCCACCGCTAGAAAGCTCCTCTTCCTGGGTCTACAGGCCGTGTCTGTGTCTTTCTAACCTCCGACGGTGGAGTAGGAAATTCAATGGCTTTCGCAATGAGGTCTCAGGTGCACAACGAGGGGGTTTTGTTGAAAAGATTCAACAAGGGGAAAAATGGGTCAGGTTTTTATGTGAGGTTGGCTCCGGCAACGCCATGAAAGCCGCCACTTTCCAGCTCTGCAAATTGACACGCCTCAAACTTGGAACTCAACTGGTTGATTTCATTTTTCTTCCTACATTTTTGTGTATTCAAAATTTTTCAAAAACCCTTGTGGGAATCTTGTATATTTTTTCCTTTTATTTATTATTAATCATATCGAACTCTCCGAAACCCAAAGCAGATTTGTTCATTCCTCTGATGTAAAATGTCGATGATTAATTTAGGGATAGAAAAGACGCAAAAACATAATGAAAGTTTGCAAGAGAAAGTTGAAGAATATGATAGGAGAAGTAAAGAGGAAAGAGTCAACATCTTTAAAAAATATTATTAAATTAATAATGTTGCCAAATCAGCTAGTCAATTCATTTTTTTACCAGTCAAATCATTTTACCATTAGTCAACTAACAGTCCAAGTAACCTCAAGAATCAATTATACTATTTCTTAAACCTCAAAGATTAAAATGTTCTTTTTGAAACTTCATAGACTAGATTGACATTAACTTCAAACCTCATGAACCAAAAGTGCATTTGTCCTTTGTTTTTTAATAAAGAAACAAAAACTAACATTGAGTTGAATAGTTTGTACTTGAGGTTTATGTTATTTTAGTTATTTTAGTGTGAGTTTAGGTTTTTTCTACTATTATTTTATTATACAAGTAATAGTACCTTAAATATCATATTTTATTAACCACATAAATTAACTGAAGTTATTTCTTAACTTGTACATAGTTCAACTAATTAAAGATTATAAAAATTAATCAAGAGATAAAAAAAATTAAGACACTTAAACTTATACAATCATGACAATGGGCCCAAAACTTGCAAATTTATAGAATTTTGGCCCTTAAATTTTTTAAGTAATTACATCATTGTAAAAATGAGTTTTTTTCTGGTTAAAGTTTTTGTTTGTACCAGAGTTTATTTATTTTTTATCGGTAGGTTTTGGGTCTACTTTTTATTTGGTCCTAATATTTCAAAAAGTTATATAAGTTGGTCTCAAAAGTGTTTTATACACAAGTTTACTTGATTTACTATACTAAAGTGTTTTTATTGATGTCAAATTACTATAAAAGAAGACTATTAAACACTATGAAATGGACACTAAAGGAGATCGTTGGAATTGGATGTCGAAGGGAATCATAGAGCTAGTCGTCAAATTGGGGGTCAGAGGTGGTCTTCGCTGGAGTTGACCACTAGATTCGGTCGCATAAGTGGTTGCCATAGTTGATCAACGAAGGTAGTCATCAGAGCTAGTTTTCGAGGTGGTCGATGTCAAAATTGGGCGTCGAAGGTGGTCTTCGCTGGAGTTGGCCATTGGAGTTGGTTGTAGAGATGGTCGTCTGAGCTAGTCGCCGAATGATCATCGGAGTTGGGCACTAGATGTAGTGGTCGGAGGTAGTTGCAAAGATGGTCATTGCCAAAATTAGACGTCGAAAGTGAACTTAGCTGGAGTTGGTTGTCAGAGTGATTGTTGAAGTTGGCCACAAGAGATCGTCATTAGAGTTGGTCGCCAATAGGTGGAGTTATTAGAAATATTTGAGAGATTGTTATTCTAACTACTAAGTTGTAAATAGTTTTACTATAGCAAAATAGGGGTTAAAATGCAAATTGTATTCCCCATTATTTTAACACACGCGCCCAAATATTGAGTGAGTTATCCCATCCAACCCACTCCAAATTGAGCCTCGACCACCCTCTAAAGGATTGTTTGATTTGATGGTCATCTTTTGTTTTCTATTATTAAAAAAAATCAAAGGTATTTTGTAACTATTTTAAGAAAATCAAACAATTTTTTTTTATAAAAAAAATACCTTAGGATGCCTTTGTCGCGCAAAACTTAGTTGAGTTGAATTGATAATAATGTTCCACCATTCACCATTCTACTAGGATGCTTTAGCTTTTTGTTCCACCATTCAACTACACAAATGCTTTAGCTTTCTCAAATTTTTTGCACTCATTTGAGATGTGAACTCAAGAATTTCAAATATATTTTATAATTTCCTACATGTAACTATAGCGTTAGATATAAACAAAATACTATTTTTTATATAATTAACAACCTTATAACATATTTGTATGAAAATTTATTAAATAATCCCCAAATAAGAAAAACATCATGTGGTTGGATATGATTGCTGAAGGTGATCACCGAAGTTTGATGTTGCCTGCTAAAGGTAGCTCTCGTTAGAGTTGATCATCAGAGGTGATCTTCGATAAACCTTTTTTCGGAGGTGGTCTTCATCAGAGTTGCCATTGAAGGTGGTTTTCGTCGGAGTTGGTGATTGTAGTTGGTCGCCAAAGGTGGCCAATAGTGGATACAGAACCTCATGTCAAGAGGCAAAAATGTATATAAGGTTAGAAGTTTAGTCCATAGACTTTTTTATTTGTGTTTATATATATAGTTTCTAAACTTTAAATTTTTTTAATAGGTTCATGGATTCTCGATTTATGTGTTTAATAGGTTCCTAATATGTCAATTATGCATCCAATAGATCTTTTACATATTTGAATATGTTAAATTAAATGTTATATTGACATTAAATTTAACTTTATGGTTAGTAGATACAATTGGATATTTTTTTAAAATTAATGTATCTATTAACTACAAAATTTAAAATTTAAGGTTCAATTAGACACAAATTATTTTTCTTCTTCTTATAAAACATTTAATTTTTTTTATATATTTTATATATTTTTTAGATTTATTAGATATAAAATTGAAGTTTATAGATTTAGTGAACATTTTTAAGCACTAGAGTAAAAACTGAAAGTTAGGGATTTATTAGTAACAATTTTGAAATCTTAGGGACTAAACTTGTAATTTAATATTTATATAAATGTAATTTTAAATGCATCAATATATGATATCTAGATTATGTAATATTAATTACAAATTTATAATAAATCTTTATAGAATTATTCCCTAAATATATGGGCAAAAAATCACTCAATCAAATTTTGTTAAATAATTTTATAAAGATCCAAAAGTATTTGTATGTTCCATATGAATATGTGAGAAAATTTAAATATTATATATTTTTAAAAATAAATAAATAAATAAATAAAAGTTAAATATATGTAGTGAACACTAACAAATACATATAGGATTGTTTTCATATATAGAAAAATAAGCTAACTTATTTACAAATATAGCAAAATGTCATTGTTCATTGTCTATCAGTGATAGATAGTGACATTTTGGTATGTTTGAAAATATTTCCACAAGTTTTATCATTTAAAACACTTATCCACATATTATATATATTGAAAAATTAGAAATATGAAATATGTTCAGAATTAAAATTAAAAATGCATTTCTCAATACTCAAACCTTGCACGATGACTGTGCCCCTCCGCACCATTGAGGTAATGTCAAATTTTAGGTTTATAACGAAACGGAATAATATATATTTAAAATACAACTACAATATTTTTTATATTTAAGGAAAATCAATATTCATAAATACAAAACATCACCAACTGAGAGGAGGCAAAAAGTTATGTCTTGGGCCAACGAGTGGGTCTTGTCTTTTTCTTCTGCATGTCTGTGAAGTTTTGAAAGATCCTAACATCTCAAATCTCGATAGAGAGGCATGAATTTCTCAAACGAACCACACTCTTTTGTGCCCCCCAGACCCTTAAATAGATCCGCCCCTGGAGGTGGTCATCGTTGGAGTTGATCATCCGAGGTGGTCTTGGCTAGAATTTTTGTCAGAGGTTCTCTTTGTTGGAGTTGTTTTCGAAGGTGGTGGTCAGGATTGATTACTTGAAGGTGATTGCCAGAGTGAGGTAGTGGTAGTCTTGCATTATATGTGTGAGATGCATGTGTAAAAGAAAAACAAAATAATATCTTTTAGTTAAATTCTTTTAAAATAATTTTATGTGATCCAAGTTTAGAAAAATGTACCCAAAAAAATTATAGAATTCAACCCATGTGAAACAATGCACTATTTTGCATATACAATAATGATTTCAATGATAGATATGTGATAACATTAAAATAAAAAATAGTTGCATGTCGATAACACAACGCTAAAATATTAACATATTGTTGGAAATAACTTTGGGCTTAGACCCATAGAAAAAGTTAAGGGGACTAAAAGAGTTTTGTCCCATATGGATACATTTAGAATTGCCTAGAGGGTAAATACCAGGCATTGTAAATGAGAGTCCAAAATGTGTTGGTGGTGAAATGTACAACCCTTTCACTCGGATAACTGTGCTTGTGCGAAATGAACTAAATTTTTGCTTAATTATTTTTAAATAAAAACTAATTTCTTATCATTATTAATAAATCATTTTCTTAATATTTTCGACCGTTCATTTTTTAACGTTTATGAACGACCATTCATTCTTACTCGTGACCGCAACACGGAGGTCGCGTCGTAATTGCTGTGCGAGGTGAGGGAATCAAACCTCTAGCCTCGAGGTCGATAGTACAAACTCTATGTTTATATTTGATCGTATAAACTTTTCAAACTCATTAAAAATCAAAATGCAATAACATAAAATAAGTTGAAAAAGATTTTAAAAAATCAAAACAAATAAATAAAATGATCAAAATGATCTTAGAAAAAAATTGGTTTAGTTTTGATATTTGAAAAAAATAACAATATGATTTATTGATTTAAAACATAGGAGATATTTTAGGAGAAATAATAATGTATGATAAAAGAAACATCTAAAGGAAAAAATTAGTTACATTGTAATTTGAATGAGGGTTTTATAGTCATAAAAGGTCTTTTGAAACTTTTTAGGGATACTATCGATGAGACATTTATGTGACCTACGAATACGTGGTAATTAGTCTCAAACTACGTCCAACAAATACACTAAACTAAAAAGCCAAATACACTACAAATGAAAATTAATTAACCAAACCATCCAAATAGCTTTTGAACTTATCCATAACTAACAATACTTTTTCTTGTTCTAGACTCAAAATATCAATTTAGAAAGTGAGGGTTGGGCTGATAAAAACTTTATCTAAATAATTGTATTCATGGAGAAAGAAACCGATTTGGATTGGAATATGAAAATCTCAATTAAAAATTGTCAATTGAAATTACTAACCAATTATGATGTGATGTTAATGTCAATCGTAAAGATCTCATGAACATAAGAGAAGCAAACAATATTCGATGATGGTACATCCTTCCTTAATCGAACCTGTCAAGATGGGTTAAGACCCTCAAGGCAATTCGGTTAATACCAACACCGTCCATATGCGTGGCCTACTTTTTCACAATGGCTTGATAGGAATCACTTTGGAAAGAAGAGACTTTGCGACTTGAACTCTTGGTCGATGATCGATTAAATCGAGCCTTTCATTTATGCACCAATGAATTTGATCGATTAAGTCAAGCCTCCAAAGTAGACTTGTCGTCGATTGAGAACAAAAAATAAAATCAGTTAAAAAAGATAAAAAATGAAAAAGATGTGTTCGAAGCAACAGAAACTTCAATAAATTGGAAGTCATGATAGTGGTTATTTTCATCTCACTTATCATTGAACAAAACTATTAATAGTTGAACAACCGTAACAAGGAAGTGTTCACTACAAAGCTAAGGCTACGTAATGTATTCTAATATTTTATGTTTGAGACAAAATGATAATAAATATAATGTTTAAAATAATTCAAAACTCATGACACTTGATTAAGATTAATTGAAAGTATAGTAAAAATAACAAATCTCAGTTAGGGTAACTAATATAATATGATATTTTAAATTTCAAAACAAGATTTGAAAACTAGTTGATGTACAAGATTAAAAAATTCAAAACAACTATTAAATCTTATTCGAAAATTTAAAACAACTATTAAATCGCGAGATTTATGAAAAATTATCCACTTGAAATGATGATTTAGTTGACGTTAAAAGAAATTGGACTCACGTGACATTTATGCACTTTTTTATAGTTCAAAAGGATCTCACCTTTAGCTATTTTTCCAAATGATAATGTAATTACTACTATATACCTAATTATTCCAAAACAAAAAAAGTTTAACCCAATCCAACTCTTACATTTTGGATTGGTTAATCCGAGTAGTTCGAGTTGTCGAGTTATTTGAATACCCCTAATTGTAGATTTTTCTTTTTCTTTTTTTTTTTTGAAATATTATACAAATGTTGTGAACTTCATGAGGGAACACGGATACCAATAAAATATAATACAATATAATAATAAAATAAATAAATATATAAATAAATAAAATAAAATAAATTAGCAAAATATAAAGTAAGAAATTTCTCTAAATTCTCCACTTTCTCCATTTTTTATGGAATTTGCCCAATGAGTGTGTATCTACCAAAAATCCACCTAATGCCACTATTTATAGGCAATTTGACAAGTAAGAGGTGGACTACATAGACATTAATAATATATAATGTTAAGATGCGCGGACAACACTTTGAAAAATGGGGTCATGACACATGGTCAATGGACACTAAGTATGAGCATCTAATGGATATCTATTATCATAATATTTATAATACTCCCCCTTAGATGTCCATTATATATATGAAATATGCCTCGTTAAAACCTTACTAGGAAAAAATCCTAGTGAAAGGAAAAAATTACATATTTCATATAATTTATACTCCTAAAAAGTATATTTACTCCCCCTCATGGAAACATCAGTCGTCGCATACCAATGTTGTGCACTAGTTTTACAAAGATTGCAATAGATAATCCTTTGTAAATAAGTCTGCTGGGTTATCTTTCGAACAAACTTGTTGTACAATAATATCTTCATTTTCTTCAAGATCATGAGTATAGAAAGGCTTTGGCGAAATATATTTTGTTCTATCTTCTTTATTATATCCTTCTTTAATTTGGGATATGCATGTTATTTTGTCTTCGTATAATATTGTTAGATGATTTTTATTAGAAGACAAACTACATGTTTCACGAATGTACTGATTCATTGATTTTAGTCATACACATTATTGACTAGCCTCGTGAATTGCAAGAATTTAAACATGATTTGAGAAAGTAGCCATTACGGTTTGTTTCACTGACCCCCATAATACAGCAGTTCCTCCACATGTGAATAGATATCCTATTTGAGATCCAGCTTTGTGTCGATCAGATAAATATCTAGAATCCACATAACCAACTAGATCAAAATTTGATTTATTTGAATAAAAAAAAAACTCATATCAACCGTTCCTCGGATTCCAGTTCAATATCTTTTTATTGGAGAAGAACTATATCTAGCTAATAAATTTACTGAAAATGCAATATCTGGTCTTGTATTATTAACAAGATACATAAGTGCACTAAGATATGGTACTTCAGGACCAGGAAGCTCTTCATTATCGTCTCGAGGTCCAAATATATCTTTCTTTACATCTAGTGAACGAACTTCCAATGGAATGTTTAATGGATGTGTTTTATCCATATAGAACCTTTTCAAATTTTTTCTTGTATCAGTTGACTGATGAACAAATGTCCCATATGCTAAATGCTCAATTTGCAAGTCAAGGAAAAATTTTATTTTCTGAGATCTTTCATCTACAATTCTTTCTTAAGATATTCTATTGTTTTTGAAAGCTCTTCAGGAGTTCCAATTCTATTTAAATCATCAACATATACATATATAGTTATAATAAAAAATCATGGCTGTGATTTCTTTATAAAAACACATAGACATATTGGTTGTTTTAATATCTTTCTTTCAACAAATATCCACTCAGGCGATTGTACCACATTCGTCCTAATTGTTTCAATCCATATAACGATCTCTGTAACTTTATTGAATACAATTCCCAGGAATTTGATTTATATATTTTAGGTATCTTAAATCCTTTTGGCATTCTCATATAAATATCATTATCAAGAGATTCGTTGTGACCAGATGCATGTCCAGATTTTCATACACAATCAGAGCAATTAAATATCTTAATGTAATTGCATTCACCACGGAAGAATACATCTCCTAATAATCAATACCAGGTCTTTGCGAAAAACCTTGTATAACTAGGCTTGCTTTATATCATATGACCACATTATTTTCCTCACAAATACCCATTTGTATCCCACAAGCTTGACACCATCTAGTGTTCAGACTACTAGTCCAAAAACCTGACGTTTTAAAAGTGACTTTAATTCTGCCTCGATTGCTTCTTTGAAAGCCAATCTTTTCTATGTCGACATTCTTCAATAAATTTTGGTTCAAGATCCTCACTTTCAAATATAATATCAAGAGTAACATTATATGCAAAAATGTTGTCAATAATTACATTAGTTCGGTTCCATCTTTTTCCTATCATGACATAGTTTATTGAAATCTCATTATTATCTTTAGATATTTCACCTTCCGCACTAGTCATACCAAGGATTTCTTCATGGGTATTTATATCCTCAACCAAGTCTTTTTTACTATTAATTATTTTTTGTTTTCGAGGATTTTTATCTGAACCATTGGTCTACCACGCTTCTGGGCTGTTCCAGACTCATTAATGATAATTTACTGTGTTGGGATATCAATTTTCGATGGAATATTTGCAGCTGGTATATGTGGCTTAATTACTTTCTTTACATCTAAAAATGCATCAGGTAACTGATTTGCTATATTTTGCAAATGAATTATCTTCTGAACTTCAAGTTCGTATTGTTCTGTACACAGATCTAAATGAGACAATAATGATGCATTCCATGTAATTTATTTTTCTATCTTTTTAATTCCTCCTCCTAATGTTGGAAATTTTGTCTTATTAAAATGATAATCAGCAAATCGTGCAGTAAATACATCACTCGTCAGAGGTTCAAGATATTTAATAATTGATGGAGAATCATATCCAATATATATTCCTAACCTTCTTTGAGGACTCATCTTAATACGTTGTGGTGGAGCAATTGGAATATATACTACACAACCAAAAATTCTCAGATGGAAAATATTTGGCTCATGGTCATAAGCTAATTGTAATGGCTAGTACTTATGACAAACTACTGACCTAATGCATACAAGTGACGTTGCATGCAAATAACATGTCCCCATACAGATATAGGAAGCTTAGCTCTCATAAGTGATAGTCTAGCAATTAACTACAAACGTTTTATGAATGATTCTGCTAAACCATTTTGTGTATGAACATTGAACATAAACTACAAGATGTTCAACACTTATCCCAATTGATATACAATAATTATAAAAAAACTTGGGATGTAAATTCATCAGCATTATCAAGACGAATAGTCTTTAATTATATAATCAGAAATTTGTGTTCTTAACTTAATTATTTTAGTAAGTAATCTCGTAAATGCAAGATTTCAACTTGATAATAAGCACACGTGTGACCATTTTCTGGATGCGTCTATTAGTACCATAAAATATCTAAATGGTCCACTTGGTGGGTTAATAGGTTCACATATATCACCATGAATTCGTTCTAAAAATGCAAATGATTCAGTCCTCACTTTGATTGGTGATGGTTTAATGACTAATTTGCCTTGAGAGCAAGCATCACATGATAATTCATTAGATTGAAGAATCTTCTAGCTCTTCAATGGATGTTTATTTGAATTCACAATAATTATTTTCATCATTATAGATCCTAGATGACCTAATCGGACATGCCAAATTGTAAATATGTCTAAATTCATGAATTTCAGGTTCATTGTTGTGTATGTTTCAATTACTCGTATACGAGTATAATATAATCTAAAAGATAAAGTAGACAACTCTTTCAGTATACGTTTTCCATGTGAGACAGTAGATATGATATAAAGATACTCCATATTATTCTTTCTATGAGTCTCAATATGATAACCATTGCAACTTACATTTTTAAAACTAAGTAAATTTCTCTTTGATTAACTAGAGAACAATGTATTGTCAATTGTAAATTTTGTTCTTCTATGCAAAATAATATTTTCTTTTCAAAACTCTTCAATAGGTTTGTAAAACCTGATATGTACCGACTTTTGCTTCCATATTGTCAGTTTGGAAAAATATTATTTTACATGTAAGTATTGTATGTGTTGTCGCATCTGTCAGACATAGATTTTCTTTACTCATTTTTTAATTATCCAACATATTAAAATAATCTAGGTTTGTTCATTAAAAAAATAATTACAATAAGAAAAACATCATTTGGAATATGCAAATATTAAAATCTACTAACAAGAAAAAAAACATGGAGAATCATTTCAATAAAATTCATTTTAGGGAATCGTGTCAGTCGAGATTCATGATTTTTCATCAACGATTATTAAAATTTACAACATTCAATCTAGGGAATATTATTGCTTTAGTTGACTGAGATTCATATTCTTTTTAATCAATAACTCGTTATTTTATTCAACCACGAGAAGACATCAGATGAGTGAAAAATACTTTTAAAATATTTCCCTTCATATTGCTACAGCAAAGAGCATATCTAACATATTGATTTACAACGAGCTTTAGGAAAATTTTGTTTTCTGATAATCACATTTTTATGGCATCCCGGTGTGTTTGATGCCAAAATACACCTTTATAACAAAAATAATTATTTTCATTAATATCAAAGACTACAAATTTTAATTTTATAATATTTTTCATAGTAGCACTATTACTAAATATTATATTTATGTTATAAATTTTATCATATATGTAAAACATCTTATTAATTGTACTTACATAGAAGCTCGTTCCGATAACATGTAAATTTAAGGTGCACAACGAAAATATGGAGAAAATAAAATATAAATAAATATTAAAATAAGTAAAACATAAGAAAATTCTGGGACAATCGCCTCATACTGACCAAACTTTGTTTCTTCTTTTAATTATTTGAATAAGTACACTTTGAAAAGAAAAAAAAATGCTATGGTTTTCATTGGAATTATAAAGTAAAGAGAGAAAATCAGTTGGGACAAAAATGTTCGTATTTAACTTAGAAAAATAAGCATGAAAATCGTTTATAATATAATAAAAAAGAATAATTAATTATAAATCAATAATAATTCTTGTACTTATTTAGTAGTTAATAAAATTAAAACTTACACAATTAAAAAGAGAGAGAGAAAACCGGTGAACGCAAAACGGTAAACTTGAAACAAAAACCATAAAACGCAAATCTCAGAATCCGCTGAGTCCTTAAAGATTAGACAGAAAATGGCTGTACATATACATGAGGCAAAAGAATTTGAAACTGGGCTTGGAGGGGTGCGCCAGGCCCATGCAGTGGTGCAACGCAAGAGTGACGCTAGAAGGCCCGAGTAGCAAGCTACACTTGATCTTAGCCAAAAGGCCGAGAAAGGTATGAGCTCTTTTTAATCACTCCCATCACTTTTATACCTATCGCGTTCTACAACCTTTTGTCACTCAAGCGATGTGGGACAACGAGATGAAATCCTTCCCTGTCAATAAGAAATTTAAAAATTCAATTATTCTTCACTTTTCCATTTATTTGCATATTATTATTCTAATTTTGCTGATGAATTCACAATTGTAACATTCGATTTTCCAATCAAAATTTCTCATATACATTTTCTTTTTATTTTTAAGCTCCATCGTTAGCTACGTTTTTTTTTCTTTTGTACACCATCTTTAGCTACTTTAGTTTAGTATTTTTAATATTTATATTTTTTTCTCAAAAACAAAAATTATATAGGTTTGGTAACTTATTTTTATTTCTTGTTTCAAAAGTTAGAAAAAAAAATGATAATTGACTTTTACTTTTGTTTTTTTAACATAAAGGACAAAACCAATGAACTAGTTGGGACACTTACGGAGCGTTAGGAACAAAGACTATCATACGACTATAATAATCACCTATTATTATAGTAAATACTATTTCAAAACTTTTAATTAGCTACAGTCAACACTATTTTAAAACCTCCATTTGCTATAGTATTTACTATTTTGCTACAGTTTTTACTATTTTACATTTATCATTTTTTTATTTCTTGCTACAGTGTTTACTATTTCCTTCTTAAACTCAAATATTTTGACCTTCAAACACATACTATTTTAACCCAAATACAAACTATTATGACCCAATTATAATAATCTAGGACTATATAACTAACTTCTTACCCCAAACATCTCCTTAGTTGGTAATTATAGTCTGTAATTATAAGTTATATTAGTTTGTAAATTACAATAATTTGTGTATGGGGTGTAACCTGTTTTAATCTAATAGTTAATCATACTTAAATATATTTGAATATATTTTCCTCTAATAACCTATAATTTTAATATGAATCTTATTCATATTAATTTTTAATCTATAGTTTTAGTATAAATCTAATTTATATTATGTAATATTTAAATCTTATTCAAAGATTTTATTTTTCTCATATAGTAAAGTTTAACTTTGAATCTAATTCAAAATTAGTTATACATTATATTAATTGTAACATATATAATTATATTTTCCAAATAATTCTAACATTCTAAATTCATCCAAAACTTCAACAAATTTGTTTTTATCTTAGTGAGCGAGAGACCTAATGGACCTATAGATTAGAAGCTCCAATGATAAGAGATTAATTAATTAAATTCTTTAATTAAATTAACCAATATTCATTAATTGTGGGTCACTCTATTAAAAACCTGCAACTGCATTCTTCGCACTGTAGATACATTTATGTGTCCATAGATATTACCGATATTACCGTTACCAGTAAGTCAAACCTTCACAAGTCATTCATAATTATCTGTCTATGGTCCTACCATAAACAAAATCCCTCTCAGACCAATGAGAGGGAAGGGGCCCATTGTTCAAGACCTCAAGTCAGCACTAAAGGGAACAACTCATTTACTTTCCAAGATGGGAAAAAATAAATTCCACATCGTGTAGTTATGTTCCAACTCCTCACTCGGTCTTGTCCCAAAAATGGTAGGCATATTGAGTCGTGGACTTATACTACTCTCACCCATGCAAATCAAATGATAGTTCCCCATAGGCAAGAGTCCATTGTTGACTTTTTGACCCTTAATCTCAAATTAATATATTTTAATTAATTAATTAATGTTTTGATGATAACAAATCTACTTTTATTAATTAACCATTTGAGTGTTTTGAAGTATCCATTGCGTAGAGCTTAGAGCAATGGTTTCAACACAATTTGAATCACCTAAATCGGACCTCAAACAAATAAGATATGGTTGAAACAATCTTAAAGGAAAAATCTCAAGCGGCTAGTTTTGGACATATGGTGTATTTTTGCTTTTTGTTAATTTTTTTAAATGAATTTAAAAAGAAAAAGAATTTAATATTATATTTTGTTTATGTCTAACGGCTAGTTTAGTTTTAAATCTTCACCATTGATTTTTCTTTTCCAAGATCCAAGGGTTCAAATTAAATATGGTTTTCAATAATTTTTCCTCCCTATTTAAACTCATATTCTTCTCCAAATCATAACAACAAATTTTATTATTTTCGATCCTCCATAACTCATTACTCATTAAGTCACCATTGTTGTTCTCTCTCCAAGCTTCAATTTTCTTATTTTTATCTTTTTCTTAAGAGAGATATTTTACGTTATGAGGATTGATTCATTGAGTGCTAAATTTGTAAATCTACACTTCAAGAGATTTTTTCTCATATTGTTCTTCATTTCCAAATTCATTGTAGGGGGTTGCTCTTGATCCCTAAAAAAAATAATTATAACGGTTTTATCCCCAATCGTGGAAAGGATAGGATTTGTTCTTGCGCCCGGAAAAAGGACGTTGTAACGGTTTGACTCTAAATTGTGGAAAGAGTCAAATTCGTAATGACATACCCAAGAGGAGCTTAGGAAGTAGATATAGGTCGGTTGTATCAAACCACTATAAAATTACCGGTGTCAATTTTTCTATCTCTATACTACTTTAATTTTGCAATTAATGTGTTATTATTTTTTATTACATTAAATTAATTGTAATATTTGTTCTTCAAATTATTTGTTCATATTGATTTCTTTTGATTGGCAATTTTAAATTTTCTATATTCATTACCAATCTTTTTATTATAATTAAATAGGATGCTTTAAATTGTGATTCTTATTTTTTTTTTTAATTGAATGTGAAATTATTTTCATGAATTTATTGTTTAAATTACTTATTACCTAAAATTATATTCATTTTGCTTAATCGGGCTTATATTATTAAAAGTTTCATTAGTTTTAATAAACCCTATTCACCCCCTCCCCTCCTTCCCCCTCCCTCTAGGGTTGCCATACCGATCCTACATACATAACTCACTCATGATTGAGATTAAGTTACCTGAGGTCATCCTATGAAATATTAATATTTTAAACTAATGGTGTTCTAGTGAAAGATTAATTTCACAGTCTGGTATTATACAAACTTTTTGTATAGGATACCCATCTTTGCATGTTTATTACATGAACGACTTGAATCAAATCGTTTATAACACTTACAACACTTGTAACATTTACAATGTGGGTCATATCCAAGTGTTACCAAGATAAGGTACCCAACCTTATCCATATAATATAGACCTTTTAGGTTATTACTTGAATACAATCCAATTGTATGTCTACCACATAGTGTTCAAGTTACATTAAATAACCATGAATCTTAGCTTATTGGATTAAGTTAGGCAAGACTAATAAATGAACAAAATACTTCTTTATTTTATTAATAAATAATAATGTTTACAAAATTACAAACTACGAGTATTGTAGTGTAATAGTTATAACCCATTAGAGCATACACTATACCCAGTACATATCTTCCACTTGCTCTAGACCAAGGGATGCATATCTTTCAAACCTAGATTCTCCAAACGACCCTAAAAAAAACTTAGTCGTGAGGGCCTTTGCAAATGGATCAACAATATTGTGCTCCGAAGTGATCTTCGTGACAATCACTTCTCCTTGTTGCACAATCTCCTGTATTAAATGATATTTGCATTCTATATGTTTTTCTCTCTTCTCACTCATGGTCTCCTTAGAATTCACCATAGCATCACTATTGTCACAATAAAGGGTAATGGACATTGACATGATTGGAATGACTTCCAAATCAATAAAAACTTCCTTAGTCAGACTGCTTCTTTAACAGCCTCACAAGCAGCTATGTACTCAGTTCCATGGCGGAATTAGCAATACAACCTTGCTTGACACCCTACATACTATAGCTCATTCGTTAAAAGTGAACAATGATCCTGATGTGGATTTCCTAGAATTCTTATCAGTATGAAAATTAGAGTCAATGTATCTTGTGAAGATCAAATCCTAAGCACCATACACGAGCATATAGTCCCTTATTCTTCTAAGATACTTGAGGATTGTCAATAACCGTAATCCAATGATCAAATCCAGAATTTGATTGATATCTACTGACAATTCAAACTACATAGCAAATGTCTAGCCTAGTACACAACATAGCATACATTAGCCTACCCACTGCCCATGCATAAGCAATTTGTCTCATCTCTTCAACTTTTTAAGGTGTCTTAGTATATTGTACCTTAGACAAGATAATTCTATGCGTAAAAGGTAATAAAGCCCTCTTGGAATTCTGTATCGAATATCTAACAAGTATCTTGTCAATATACGACACTTGAAACAAGGCCAACATTTTGTTCTTACGATCCCTAATAATGTAGATTTCTAAGACGAGCATCTTGTAAAAAAAAAACAATTTTCTTATTTCTTTCTTCATTTCATATTGAGTTAAGGCTCTCCCACTAACTAACTCTCAGTAACTTTCCTACATGGGGATTTATTTATTTATTTATTATTATTAATATTAAATCAAAATATAATTTAAATTAATTAAATAATATTTAATAAATCTAATTTATTAAATTCAATTCATTAAATACCATATATTTAATCAATATTATATTTAAATATATTTTTCTCTTATAACCTATAATTTGAATATAAATCTAATTTATATTATTTAATATTTGAATCCTATTAAAATATTTTATTTTTCTCATATAATAAAGTTTAACTTTGATTTTAATTCAAAATTAACTTTAAAATATAATATATCCATATATATTATATTAATTATATCATATACAATTATATTTCCAAATAATTTAAACAATTCAAATTCATCCAAAACTTTAAGCCCCGTTTGATAACCATTTTATTTTTTGTTTTTCTTTTTTAAAATTAAGCTACAGACACTACTTCTACCTCCAAATTTCTTCATTTGTTATCTAGTTTTCACCAAAAAAGAATACCAAATTTTGACTTAAAAATAGCTTTCAAAAAATTATTTTTGTTTTTGGAATTGGCTAAGAATTCAACTATTGTACAAAGATGCAAATCATTGTAATAAATATTGATGAGATAGATTTAATTTTCAAAAATAAAAAACTAAAAATCAAATAGTTACTAAACGAGACTTTTAACAACTCTATTTTTATATGCCTACCATACTATTTGTAAATCCCTTTATATGTAACTTTAAGACAAATGATTGGATTGCTAAAAGAATAGAAAGAAAAAAAAAACAAACAAACAAATGATTGGAATAAATTCAAACAATCCCACTTAGGTTTTGTTTGAGATTGTTGTACCTTTTAAAATAATTGCTTTCAATTGTACGGTTAGAAAATTAGCTATGAAAAGAAGTAAAATAATGTTTGATAAATTTCAGCTTGAACTTGAGAAAGTAGGTTAGAGTGTTTGGTAAATAAAATACTAAAACATCTTATTTTAGATATAATAATTGAAATACTTATAATCAACTTTTTTATTATTTTTTATTTTTTGTAATTTAAAATTCTAAATAATTGTTTTTTTTAAAAAAAATATAATGACAAAAATAGGGTTGGAAGGAAACAATTTCTAAGAATAGGTGTTTTTGGGAAACTATTGACAAAATGGGGTAGTGAAATCGTGTAACGGGTACACGATTTCCATGTGGCAAACTCATATACCCGGTACACGAGTACCGTTTAATCCAGTCAGCACCACATCGGCTGACTGGTTGACCGGTCAAACGCAAACTCGTGGACCCGGTCCACAATTTGTTTATTTTTTTTTTCTTTTTTTAAAAAAGTTTGTTGACTATTTTTTTTAATTGTAGATGTTGAACAATATTAAAACTTTAGGAATTGGTCCACAAATTCCTTCATTATTAAACTTAATTATATATTTAATTTACAATGAAAATATCTTGCACTCATATTAAAAAAATATATATCATGATATTAAAGAATATTTAAAATTAGTTCTTTAATTTACAATTTGAAAATGAAAGTTTACATGAAATTTAAAAACGACCACCCTGGCCCTTACCCCTCGTGTCCCTCTAAATTAGGTTCACCCTGTTGTTGCTGTCATCTATAACGAATACGTCTTCGATCAGTGTTAGCAACATTAAGTCCTCTTGTTTGTTGAATAATACCTTCTACGTTGACCAATGTTTGTTGACACATTGAACCCAATTCTGGTAAGTTGTTCTGCACTGAATATTGTTGAACATCGCCGATAAAATTATTCTGTAAAATAAAAAATAATAAATATTAAACAATATTCATATCATATATATGGAAAATGTTTGATTTTAAATCTCTTACCATGCAGTAGTAGTAAGCGTCATCAGGTGTGATAAATCGCCTCGTGATCGAATTATACCAGGGAAAGTAGTCGTCTGATACAACTTTATGTGGCAATTCTTCTTAAGCAAATCACCACAAAGCCTTGGGGTAACACTGTGTTCGACCGTTGATTTCTTGTGATCGCTCAAGAAGAATTGCTGCATAGAGCCAGTGCAACTTGGTGGGCGCAACTGGGTGAAAAGCATAATAAATCACGATGGGACAGAAAGCTGATGACGGTCGATTTCGAATTAAGTTGACAAGCCGCTAACAAACTATTGTAGCAAATACACTCAATTTTTCGGTGACAAATATTCGACGCATTAGACAGAGAATTAATGCCATCCCATCAGTGCAATCATAAGAGAGAAGCAGCCTTTCACCCCGAAGATCTATAAATACCGAAGGCAACCTTTAGTGAAGGAGTTCAGACAGTTAGATAATTTTTCCTTAGATAGAAGTAGATTTTCTTTTACTTCAAAGGGCGAAGCAAGAGAAGGGAAGAGATGCTGGAAGATCGCTCTGGTCAGCTCGAGAGAGAATCCAGAGGCATAGAAAAGCAGAGAGAGGGCCGTTCTCGCGAGAGCGAGGATATCTTTTAAACAGAGTAGAGAAGAACAGTGTAAAAAGCCTTGGGAAGCAAGAGATTGCTACCATGCTCTTTATTCTCATTTCGCATTATTATTTTATATTTCAACTCTATATCTATAAAATGAAACTTGCTTATCTACATCTATTCACTCTCTTAAAAGCACGCATGAGTAGCTAAATCCATTGAATGGGTTGAGAAGAACTAAGCTAACATGACCTAGGATCTTCATCGCATGCGATTGTCTTGACTTATGTTGCACCCAACACCCCTTTAGAGCTACTCGAGAGAGAGTCTAAGGAAAGAACCTAAGACTTGAGAGAGCTAGGTTAGAATCTAGACTCGAGAGAGCAAGATTAGATCTGCATAAGCAAGAGATAGAGACTTAGAGATAAGCTCTGTTTGCCAACATGCATTGCATGCACCCTAGAGATAGGTTATGATATTATGTGGTCGCCTTGTTTGTGTGTGTGCCATTTGTCATCGCATATATAAGAATAGAAGCTTATGTTAGGTTCTATAGACTTATCGCATATATCGCATGCGTTCTAGAACTAGAGGCCGTAGCATTTGCGTTGAGAGATGATTTGCTATTGTATGTGTGTTGCATAATCGCATAACATGAACGCATCTTAGGAAGTGTTAGCTGAACCCCTTCTCAACCCGTTCCCTGCATATTCATCGCATCTTCCGTATTATCAACTCTTGTCCTAACACCGTCATACTTTTTATTACCGCAAATAAAAACCCAAAAATAACTCTTGATTTATTGGTTACCACAAAGTCTTCTTGAAAATTATCACCGCATACCGTTTTCCCAAGTCCCTGAGTTCGACCCTGGACTTATCAGGAAACTCAGCGGGATTTATACTTGGATTCTGCGAAAAAAACTTATTGCTCAACGCATTCCCATCACTGCTGTGTGACTGTGTCCATTTTTCCAAGTCAATGTCTGAAAAAAATTCAAGACATTCAGGGTGCAATTGTTTCAATTCTTTCATGCACCGAATGAACTTATGCCTTTGGTGTTGATTTTCAGCCTTAAACACCAAATTTTCTAGTTGCTTTGATTTGTATTTCGTATTGAAATTACTGGCAACATGGTGAAGACAATATCGATGGTACGTTCTGGGTTCACTCCAACCAATTTCTTCATTATTAATTGCAGCAAGAATGCCCTTATGTCTATCAGAAATCAAGCAAATACCCTCTCTTTGGGTAACATATTCACGCAATGTCCACAAAAACCATGACCAACTGAATGAATTCTCACCTTCGACGATAGCAAAAGAAAGGGGATCGAAAGACTTTCCATAGAGATGAGTTCCATCAATCTGGATTAATGGCCTACAATGGTTGAACCCTTCTCTTGCAGGATCGAAAGACCAAAAAACTCATCCAAAAATAGTCGTACCTGACACATTAGAGGGAAGGAAAAACCAATCTGTTCGTGTTCCTAGATTGTAATGAACAAGAGCACTCAACCAATATGGAAGCTCCGAATATGATTTCTCCCAATCACCAAACACAACAATCAACACTTTTCTCTTGGCTTGCCACACCCGTCTATAATTGACATTATAGCCATATTGTTTTTTAATGGCTTCTTGGAGTAGGGCCACAGGTACTCCAGGATCAGCTTTAACCAAATTTTGAATTTCAATACTCATGAAATTTGAATCAAGTTGTGAATGATCCTGTGTCAATTCTGAAAACAAACATGAGTGTTCTCCTTGAAGTTTGGTGATTTCGAACATCCCATGAGTTTTACGCCGACATGCCCGTAACCTCCAAGCACAACCACATCACTCCATGATTTACATTTAACATACCAAAGATCCTGATTTGATTCCACTATAACAATTTCGTAGTGTTCTGTCACACAATATTTTTTACAGCAAGCTGTAAATCTTCTTTGGTATTAAACGACATTCCTTTTTGTATTAAACTACAATTATCTACACCTATATTCCTTTCTTCCAAAGTAGACCCTAGTTCACACGATGAATTTGTCATTTCCCAATCTATTTGGGTGAACATTTCAGACCGTACCAACTCAAGATCATGTTCCCCACTATTGTCGTTTCCAAATAATTCATCAATTTCAACGTCAATGGCACTATCTCCATCATTTTCAGGTTCAAGAATAACTAAATCTTCAGGACGCATCGACATATTTATTCTGATTTTTTCAACTATTATAGTTGACAAAAAGTATGTTAATATGTCAACCCAAAAAAATCCAATTTCTAAGTTTAACATATAAGATCTAAATATTATACATTTAAATCAGCCCAAATCTAAGATTCATAAACTATATATTTAAATCAGCCCAAACAAATAAAAAATATAAGATCTAAGATTTAAGATTTATAAACATATACATATAAGTTCAGCCCAACAAATACATATATTTCTAAGTTTAACATACATATATTTCTAAGTTTAAATCAGCCTAAACAAATAAAAAAAAATATAAGACCTAAGATTTAAGATTTATAAACATATAAATATAAGATCAACCCAACAAATAATTATAAGATCAGCCCAACAGATACATATATTTCTAAATTTAACATATATATATTTTTAAGTTTAAATCAGCCTAAACAAATAAAAAAAATATAAGATCTAAGATTTAAGATTTATAAACATATACATATAAGATCAGCCTAACAAATACATATAAGATCAGCCCAACAAATACATATATTTCTAAGTTTAACATACTGTCGAAAAAATAGCTTGTAACCCTAGGGGTATTTTAGTAATTGTGTGTACCCTAGGGCTTCCCACTAGTCTATTTATTTGGCCTATTCTCTTGTACTTTGTGTATTAGAATCAATAATAAAAATCAGTGTCTATTGTGGTTTTTCTCCCTGTACTAGGGTTTCCACATAACCTTTTTGTTATTCTCTTCCTTACTCTTTTATTTTTAACATGGTATCAGAACATGGATACGAAACCCTGACCACCATTGAGGAAAAGCCAACAAGAGAATCCCAAACCAATAACCTAAATATAACTAGTATTATCCAAAAAGCCATTTACAGATACTTCTAATCTCTTCTTCCCCACTTTCGTGAAAACCAGCTGCTGCTGCCCTACCCATCGCCAGCCGACTCCTTCGCAGACGAAATGACCAGCCGCTAGACCTAGCAACTAGCGACCAGCAAACCAGCAGCTACCCATTTGGTTCGGTCGCGCGTAGACGAAAACGACCAACGATCGGCCGAACGAAATCGAGATCTGTCCGGCCGCTCTCAGACACTGCCAAATGACTTCGACCTGCCTCGATCTGCGATGCCCAGCGCCGACCGGTCCAGATCTATGATGCCCAGCGTCGATTAGTCCAGATCGACCCCGCCCAGCAGTTCCTGTCTGTTGTCGTTGCCGTCGGTCTTCTCCTCTCAGATCGGCGTCTCATCTCAGCCACTGCCGCACCAAAAGACAGATGGAAGAAGTGTGTGTTTTCCAGCCGAGTATGAGCAACCGAATGGGGCAGTTTTTGCCGATCATGGATGAGTTTGGAAATGAAGATTCTTCATCATACCACCAGGACCAAGGAAATATAATCCAAGATCAAATTACCCAGTTGCAGTTGCAGATTAAACGACAGAACGAGATGTTTCAGCAGCAGCTTGTTGCTATTGGGGAAGCCCTAGGATCGACATCCAAGATCCAACCAGGTCTTGCTTCTTTTCCAGTCCTGCCCAATCATTGTGGCTCAACACAATACCCAGATGAAAACCCGATAAATTCTTTCCCTATTTTACCCACTACAAATATCTTGCATGGTTTTTTGTCGGTTGACAGTACGACTAGCCTGAGTACAGTTGGAATCAGTACTATTGCCTAGTCAGGCAATATACAGTCTTTTTGTCTTGTTAGTGTGAACAGTAAAAAACCTTGGATTGTTGACTCAGGGGCGACAGATCATCTTACTTGTACCTCTGATCAGTTTTTCTCATATTATCCAAGTGCTGGTAACGAATGAATTAGGATTGCAGATGGGTCGTTTGCACCCGTTGTAGAAAAGGGGATTTATCTCCGTTTAAGGGTTTGGTTTTGCGGGACGTTTTGCATGTTCCTAAAATTTCATATATTTTGTTTCCATAGATATCACCTTCCTTGAGGATCAACCTTTCTTCCCTTTAGCCATCTTCAAGGGGAGACCTCTAGTGAAGAGACTAATTGGTCGACATATACAGTTCCCTTGGAGTCTGCCCCTATTCCCGAACATGTTGGTCCTGTCCTTTCGACCAATCAAGTCCTAAGGATAACATACTATAGGAAGAATCTCAGGAAGGAAGCAGCGTCACCTGTTGCATCTCCGGCTCCGTTCCATGAGTCAAATTCGACATCAGGTACGTGTATTCCTGTACTTGTATTAACGAGTGCAGAGAGAAAAAAGGAGGAAAATGTGCTGACAACACCACTATAGCAAATGGGAAGACGACAGTGAATGACGATTCAGACACAGCTCTAGAAAATGTGAGTGATACTAAAGATAATGGTGAAAAAGGTGTGATTTTTGAAGATGAGAAACAGGAAGAGGAGACTAGTGATCACAGTGGAAATTCTGACAGTTTGAAGGAATATGATGCTTCTCTTGATCTTTCAATAGCCCTGAGGAAAGGTATTTGGTCATGTATAAGGTACCCTATGCATAGTTACATGACATACAGTAACCTGTCATCTAAATTTAGGGCCTTTACCACTAGTTTAGATGCAGGGGTGATACCGAGTAACATATAGGAAGCAATGGGAACTGAAGTTTGGATAGCTGTTGTTATGGAAGATATGAGAGCTCTGGACAAAAATGGAACGTGGGGCCAGGTGATCCTACCTAAAGGGCACAAGACTGTTGGGTGCAAATGGGTTTTCACTATAAAGTATAAGTCAGATGGGACTGTTGATCGGTACAAGGTCAGCTTAGTTGCCAAAGGGTTTACTCAAACCTTTGGGGTAGATTACTCTGAAACATTCTCTCCCGTAGCTAAACTCAATACTATCCGAGTATTGCTATCAGTTGTAGTTAACATAGATTGGCCTCTGCATCAACTGGATGTAAAGAATGCCTTTCTCAATGGAGAACTTGAGGAGGAATTCTACATGAATCCTCCTCCTGGATTTGAAGATCAGTTCAAACAGCAAGTCTGTCGGCTGAGAAAGTCGCTATATGGGTTGAAATAGTCTCCAAGAGCCTGGTTTAACAGATTTGCCACCTTTGTCAAAGGACAAGGGCATACCCAAGGGCACTCAGATCATACACTTTTTACAAAGAAGTCAACTTTAGGGAAGGTAGCAGTTCTCATTGTGTACGTTGACGATATTGTACTCTCCGGTGATAATGATGATGAAATTGTGAAACTCAAAGCAAAAATGGCCAAAGAGTTTGAAATTAATGACCTTGGAAACTTAAGATACTTTCTCGGAATGGAAGTAGCCCGGTCTAGGGATGGAATCTTAGTGTCCCAACGAAAATATACGATTGATCTTCTAACGGAAACAGGAATGACTGGGTGCAAACCTGCTAACACCCCAGTTGAATATAATTCAGAGCTCAGCAATACTAGTAACAGTGTTCCGGTCAATAAAGAAAGGTATCAGCGGTTAGTTGGGAAATTGATATACTTATCTCATACAAGACCTGATATTTCATATGTAGTGAGTGTCGTCAGTCAGTTTATGCAAGCTCCTTATGAAGAACACATGATAGCAGTTGAACGCATCCTACGATATCTGAAAGGTACACCAGGGTTAATGTTCAAGAAGTATAATAAACGTTACATTGAAGGCTATACTGATTCTGATTGGGTAGGGTCTGTTGTTGATAGAAAATCAACATCAGGGTATTGCACTTTTGTTTGGGGTAATCTTGTGACCTGGAGGAGCAACTCTATTTTTATATGCCTACCATACTGTCTGTAAATCCTTTTATATGCAACTTTAAGACAAATTATTGGATTGCTAAAAGAATGGACAAAGAAAAACAAATGATTGGAACAAATTTAAATCATCCCACCTAAGTTTCGTTTAGGATTGTTGTAGCTTTTAAAATAATTGTGCTGTTAGAAAACTTAGCTGCGAAAAGAAGTAAAATAATGTTTGTAAATTTCTGCTTAAACTTGAAAAAGTAGGTTAGAGTGTTTGGTAAATAAAAAACATCTTATTTTCGATATAATAATTGAAATAGATTGATAATCAACTTCTTTTTTAATTTTTTTAATTTAAAATTTTAAATAATTGTTTAGTATGGGAAATTTTATTTCTTGTAAATTAATTTTTAAATATTAAGGGGAAAAGCTTTATCTAAAAAAAAAAATTGATGCATTTAACATATGAGAAATAGAAAATAGATTTTGATTATATTAGAAATAGATAAATATATAAAATTTATTATAAATAAATCTTTTTTTAAAGTATAGAATTGATACTAAATATTAATTAAAAATTCTAAAACTAGTAGGATACTGCTTTTAAAATAGATGTAGAATTAATGTTTTTTTAAAAGTGGTTGTATCCGATTTAATTTAAATCTATTTTAGCACATGTAAAAATCTGTTCAGATTAATCTCAAACGTAGCTTTGATAATATATGGTTGGTTAGGACTCCACTAATATGATTGAGTAATGTAAAGGTTTTCGATTTTCTTTTCTTAAAAAAAACAAAAAGAAAAAAAAGGAAGAAAAAATTTAGGAAAATAGTTGAGAATTGAAACCAAATAGGCAAATATTTAGAAAAAATAGAGTGGAAAATTTATAGTAAAGTTCAGTCATCTATGCTATCAAATTATATTTTAAGTTAAGATATCAAGAAAAAAGAACTTATTTCTATTTTCAAAATTTCAAACAACATGCATTTTAATACAAGAATACAAAGAGTATATAGCATGGGAAATTTGTACGAATGACCCAAAAATTTGGCCCAAAATGTCAATGACCAATTTTTAAAAATAATGTCAATTGACTCTCTGCTAACATCATCGCCATACCAAATTACGTAAATTGCCCTTACTTCGTCTTCTTACCTTTTTACTGAGAACCCACCAAAACTAAACTATTCTTCATTCAAATTTTCCAAGGCTAATGGCTTCGTATCACTCATAAACGAAAAAATATTTCCGACTTGCAAACGATTCTACTGCCATCGACAAATCGAATCTTATCGGTAAATCTTTTAATATGGTTTTTTTGGTTTTTGATGTGTTCTGTGGTTGAAGATGAGTAGAAAGAGTTTGTGAGTGAGATAAGTGAGAGTGAAATCGATAGAGCGAACCGGAGAGAACGAATGTGAGCGAAATAAGTGAACCTATGGTTTTTTTGTTTGTTTTTTTGGTTTTCGATGTGTTATGTGGTTGAAGACGAGTAAAAAGAGAGAATGTGAGGGAGATAAGGGAGAGTGACACCGGAGAGAACGACATCAGAACATCAGAGAGAGCGACACCGGAGAGAGAGACACCACAGAGAGCGATACCGGAGAGAGCGATGCCAGCGAGAGCGATTCTAGCGAGAGCGATTCTAGCAAGAGCGATGCCAGCGAGACCGAATCTAGTAAGATTTAAACAGAATGTTGTTTTACATTTTTTTTTTCTGAAGGAGTTTACTGATTGAATTTTGCAGGAGCGATTTAAGATGGCTACATGTTTCAAAATAGCCGAAGCCGACCGATTTTCCGGTCAAGTAACCAGCTTGGCCCACATTGCTAATGCAAACGAGATTGTCAAAGAGAAGCTCACGCCAACGTAGTTGGCCATGTTCAAGAGAACAGTTTTTAGGAGATTTGTTGACGTTGATATGGTGTTTAACAACCCAATTGTCCATCACATGTTGCTTAGAGAAGTGAAGAGGACAAAATTAGACTCAATGTCATTCTCTGTCTGTGGGAAGGTTGTCACCTTTTCGAAGGATTACTTTTTGGTGATGACTGGTTTGTGGCAATCCCCATCATGAGTTGATCGGAACCAGCAGTCCTCATATAAACTTGCTATCAAGTATTTTGGTAATCGAGTGACGAAGGACACTTTACACCTCCGTGAACTTGAAGAAAAATACAAGGACTTAGAGTTTGAAAATGATGATGATGCTGTGAAGATCAGCCTAGTTTACTATACTGAGGTCGCAATGATGGGGAAAAACAAACAGAAAAATGCAGTCGACCTCAAACGTTTCAAGGACGTTCAAAACTTGGAGTACTACAATAGTCTTGATTGGGGTACCATTATTTGGGAGAGGACATTGGATGCCCTAAAAATTGCCTTGAATGATAAGAGCAATCTATACAAGACGATGGTCAAAGCAAATAAAAACTACGTTGTGAAGTACTCCTTACATGGATTTCCACAAGCGTTCCAGGTAAATTTGATTAACATAATAATCGTATTGTTTGATCTAACATTACTATTGTTCTTAATATATTTTAAATTTTATTTAGGTATGGACGTACGAGATCCTAGCTTCATCGATAGCTGGGAACATTGCGGAGCGAAGGAGCAAGGTGGCTTTGCCCTGCATATTACGATAGTCATGCTCTCACTCAGTGTCCTTCAAAGTACGAGAGAGAGAGATATTCGAGTCTAACAATGTACATTTACTCTATGCATAATATGTTTATCTGGTTGTTAAATTTACACTAATCAGTTTATTGGGTTGTTAATGCAGATAAAGGTTGAAGAGGGCACTATGATGTCAAATGCTGAAAGGGAGTTTCGGGATACCCTAGTGAAACGATGACCTATATTTGAGCTAGGTGCAGATGATGATAGTTTTGAAAGTGGCAATAGGTCGATGAGTGAGGGGGGTAGTCCCGAAAGTGAAAGTGACGGTGATGACCATCATGGAGATGACAAAGATGAGGTTGTCAGGGTGGGGGGAGGGGATGAACCCAAGCATTCTGAGCACGAGGATGCTGAATATGGAAGGGTGGAAGGAGGGACATACACATGTAGTGATGATATGTTCCATGATATGATGGGGGACGTACGCAAGAAGGACGAGTTGAACCAAGTTGATGTCTTTCTTGCGGACTCCAGTACAGAGCGACCTGTGGATGAGGAGTGTCCCGAGTGTGCTGCCCACCGTAGGGAGGGAGCCAATGCAGACGAGTCTATTTATTCATACCTGCGGCCCATGGACAACTCACTGTCGAGGTTGGATGGTCGTATATCGGGTTTTGATAGTCGTGTCTCCAGTATGGAGGAAAACATGACTGACATGAAAGGGAAATTGTCGACCATCCTGTCATTGTTGCAGTCTATGTGCAAAGTTTGCATCATTTTATGTCTTTATGTGTTTAGCTTTTACGTGTTCGTGAACTCACCATTTTACTTTACTAATTGAAGGGTTCCACGGTGAATGAGAAGACAAATAGGTCACTCATCCCATCTCGGGATCCCGATATGACTGCGACTGCCTCTGACACTCCCATCCCCATCTCCCCTCTACAGCCCGATACCACCACTTCACCTATTCCCACCCCCCCTGTACAGCTCGATACCACCACTGCCACGACATCACTGATTGACGTCAAACTTATACAGGCCGACGTCCCACAAACAGAGCCCGACATGTCTGCCTTACTCACCATGCCACATACAGAGGCTGGCATGCCTGGCATCCCAGAGCCAAACACTTATGGGATTGTTACGACCACAGAAGAAGTTCCACTGATGAGTAATTTATCGATCAGTAATCTTTGTTTATATTTTTATATTTCTTGATTAGTAATATTTTGTTATCTGTTTATGTAGGAATCTCGAAGAATTAGTCGTAAGAGAAGACCGGTTGATAAATATACACCCCCAGCCCAAGTAAAGAAGTGGCTAAACATCCTCTCCCAGGTGTAGCTACGTCAATATCTAGATCGATCGTCACATATAACGTAGCACACGCTGTTCCACACAATATCTTGACAGAAATGATGGGCTGGATCTCTGACGACAATACAGACAACGAGGTTCGAGAGAACTCCTTCAAACCTTCAAGGAATTGATTACCCTGAATTCGTTGGTCGAGTGCGATGTAAGTGTCCTAGTCTTTACGTCTCTACATGTTGGCTATCTTGTACTTTTACTGACATATTATTTTTTCGTGCAGACCATAAATACTTTATTTTATTTTATGAAAGATAAATTTTATACCCGGCCCGACATGTGCATGTATAAGTTCACCATCTTGCCAATTGGTGTAACGATAAATTTTGATATTTCGTTTCTCAACTTCTCATTTCGTTAAGTTTCCTGGTCTTTACTTCTTTACTTAACTTCTCATTTTATTTGACAGAGTCACCTCAATGCTCGTGGCAAGGTATTTAAACGAATAAAGAATAAGTCACTTCTGGAGGCTGCCCTAGCTTGGGAAGATGAAGACACGTATAAGGACTACGTCACCGGTAAATTCGATGTCAAATGGGCAGATGTGGATTTCGTTTACACGGCGATGAATATCAGTGACCACTAGATGGTCCTTGCAATGGAAATTAAAAGAGGCCACATATTCGTGTTCGATTCACTTCCGTCATACACACCAATGACAAAGCTGGTGAATTGGCTAGAGCCATTGACGGTCACAGTACCATCCCTACTTCACTACTGTGACGTGGATCGATCAAAGCCGGACCTATCCATAGCCCGTTGGAAAATCTCGCAACCTAAGAACGTCGACATACAACACGGGTCACTTGATTGTGGCATCTTCGCAATAAAACTACTGGTACACCTGGTGACTGGTGCTGATCCATCCGTAATCACTCAAGAGAAGATGAGTGAATATAGGATGCAATTAGCGTGTCAGCTATGGGCAAACACTCCATATTTTTTTATATGTATAGAACATTGTATTTTTTATTGTATGTAAAAACATTCATTTATTTT
Organism: Benincasa hispida; assembly: GCF_027475165.1. Lineage (NCBI taxonomy): Eukaryota > Viridiplantae > Streptophyta > Magnoliopsida > Cucurbitales > Cucurbitaceae > Benincasa > Benincasa hispida. Next base: position 18,941,230 of record NC_143488.1, read on the forward strand.
TTATGTATGTAAAAATATTCATTGTATAATTGAACATATATTTTTTTTGAAAGTTCAAAATTCAAAGTTCAAAGTTCAATATCAGAATTTTATCAGAACATGCATTTTTTATGTATAATGGAGCTACTGCTCTTTTCATTGTATAATTGAACATCTATTTTTTATGTAAGTTCAAAGTTCAAAGTTCAATATCAAAATTTTATCAGAACATGCATAATTGAGATTAGAACATTATATGGTTCAAGGTTCAAAGTTCAAAGATTGAGAGAGCGAGATGTTCAGAGAGAGCGAGATTGTGAGAGAGAGCGAGATTGAGAGAGAGATTTGTTATCTATTTTGTTACAAGTATGAAGATTAAGAGAGTATGAAGTCATTGTTTTTGTTACACGTATGAAGATTGAGAGAGTATTTGTTATCCACTTTTGTTACAAGTATGAAGATTGATAGAGTACGAAGTTATTGTTTTTTGTTTTCAGTATGAAGATTGAGAGAGTATGAAGTTATCCATTTTTGTTACAAGTATGAAGACTGAGAGAGTATGACGATGGAGAGAGTATGAAGATATAGAGAGTATGAATATTGCTATTATATAAATACTCCAACTTGTTATTGTTTTTTGTTTACAAGAGGAAAGTATGAAGTATGAAGTATGAAGTGTTACAAGTATGAAGTACGAAAAACAATGAAGTATGTTACAAGTATGAAAAAAATATGAAGTATGTTACAAGTATGACGTATGAAAAAATGATCAATGGTATTATAACTAAACTGGATGAGGGGTGTTTATTCTCGATGTCTAGGATTTTCGGCATGTCGCACAATTGTAAGTGGTTCAGAACAATTTTGGCAGTTATGTCCATAATTCCCACACCAACCATACTTAATTTGTCTGTGAAATTCTCCTCTGGATGGTATTCTTCTCACTCTCCGTCACCCAGCTTGTGGCACAAACTTCAGAGGAAGGATAATCTTTTCTACGTATCCTTGGTTTTTTCCATTCAGATATGTGGTCAAGTGGATTTATAGGCTCCGCATACGCAGTCATTAGAGAGTCCACTGTATAAAATCGACTGCAAAGACTGTGGATGGGTATATTTCTTTCCTTGGCAACAACAATTGCATGGGAACATGGGATACCAAGTGAGTCGAATTCCTTACACGTGCCTCCCTTCGTGAAAATTGACAATACCGTCCAATCGATTATCTCGCACGTGTACCCGATAACAATCAATAGACTCCACCCGATATCGTCTGCTCTTATTAGCTTCACTTTCCAATCTGGTTTCACAGTAGTCAGAGTGCAATGTCGTTCGAGATGCCCAGTAATTCCTCCATTTGTAGAACCACGATTGGAGCATTCCTCTAACATGTTCAATCAAGCATACTATGGGCATCAGTCGATACTCTTTAGTTAAGGAATTGAAACGCTCTGCATTGTTGGATGTCATATTATCATATCTTCGTTCTATTTGGTAAACCCGTGCCCACCTTTGAAGACCGATGTCTTCTAAATATTTCGTGACATCACCGTCTCTAAAACTCGAAGTTCGTTCCATTTTGTCTGGAACTCTGTCATATGAAATGCCCTTGCTGCATCTCTAAATATCCCAACAACCGTGCTATCCTTAAGTTTGTAACCAGATTCTATTCTATATGCCATGTGCACAATCCATGAAATTTTGTGGGAAAAAATGCACGAATAGTATTGTCGATAGATACCATCCGATCAGACACAAACACTAGATTATCGGGTTCTCCGATACTGCATTTCAAGTTTGACATAAACCATTTCCATGATCGATCGGTTTCATTGTCCACTATTGCATATGCTAGTGGGTATAATTGATTGTTCCCATCCATAGAAACCGCAACCAACATGGTGCCTTTGTATTTTCCTTTCAAGTGCGACCCATCAACAATAATACAAGGCCGACAGCTTGCAAAACCTCTAATACAAGGCCCTAATCCCATAAACATATACTTGAAATACACCTCATCTTCAAGTTCGATCTCAAAGACTGTATCTAGATTCTCTATTTTTAGCGCTTCTCCATACGCATGTAGTATGGAGTATGAGTATTCTGGAGTACCTCTAGTGAGATCAAATTCCTTCACATGGCACATTCTCAAAAATAAGGTTAAAAATTGTATTATGGATATGAAGGACAAGAAGAAGAGACGATGGATTTATTAAAGGTTTTAAGATATTAAAAACCCAGCATTTTGAGAAGAAATTTAGAAAAGATTCATAAGTCATATTCACTTGGATAATACTACGACTTGATGGTGTAGATAAAGTAGATGTGATGATATAAAGAATTATTTTGGAATATTTAGCTAAGTTGATGTCATTAAAGGAAGCTAAAATAGTTGGACATGACCTTGGACTTACAGGGGATAAAGTAAGGTGTTATTTGTTTAGGTTGAAGGATTATTCTAGTATACTTAGACAAAAACCAGAGCCTTATTGTGATGAGGAGATCCAAGTTAGGCAAATTTGAAGAAACAAAAGTCTTTTGGAGTTTAAAAGTATGCAAATTTGCAAAGAAGAATTCTACAAGATAGAAATTCTTAGTGAGAGAGATAAGATTTATGGAGAAGTTAAGTAAAATATAATTTAGTAAAGAGATTATGTTCCACATGGAAAGTGGAAAAAAAAAAGGTGTCTTGCATTTAGTGGTTTTATCAAAGATAAATGTGAATGAGAGAAAAGTATCCAAGAAAGTTACTCTCTTGGAAAGAGAAAGAAATTTAATGTGTTCGAAACTCCTAGTTATGTATGGTTCGAAGGCTTGATAAGAGGGGTTACAAGGTATTTGTTTTGGTGTAAAAGAAGAATACCTCATTATCATGTGGAACTTTAGGACAATATGTGTTAGATGGAAAGCTAGCTTATATAGGTGATTGATATGTAACTTTGTTTTAACACAAGAATCTGTTACCGAAACAGAAGGTTGAGAAGGGATAAGTTAAAATGGAGTTTGTAGTAACAGTAGATGTTCGAGAACTATTGATATGATATATTGAGGATTCATTAGTTAAGACGTAAAACATTGAAGGCATTAGTAAGATTTAAGGGATTTGGACTTTGTGTGCAAGTGTTGGAAACATGAACTAGCAAGACCATCAATTTGATTGAAAAAGGAACTTAATCCAGCTCGAGGTAGACAAAAGTGGTAGATGCACAAAAGTAAGTAAGTTGGATATTCCAATATCACCATTGGCATGAGGGATAGACTTGTAATAAAGTTCAGTTGATAACAAGAAGTTGCTATAGGTGGGTTTGGAGCAGTATAGGATAGTATGTTTTCTCTTATATGGGCAATGAGTTAACTAACTCTAGGTAATACGAGTAAATCAAGCTATGACTTATGAATCAAGAAGGTTTTATCGTAAAAACCGACTTCAGGGATCAATTATGGTTATTACGAGGTAATGGAAATGTGTTATCAATTGACTGGCACTTTAGCATCCAGGGACTTCAAAACCTCATTTTCAGAGGGAATTTTAGCCTCATCCACAACAGGATCTAAGTAATGATATGTGATTGTTTTAAAGCTAAAGAATAATTTGAGGATTGGCTCAAGCCAGTTTTATAGCCCATGATAGTATAGAGCCTAATGATGAGTTTCTCATGAATGCGAGGATTAATTAGATAGAGTTATTCTTAGACATGTAGACCCTAAGAAAGACATCACAGTCAGCGCTTCTAGAGTAGAAGCAGTTTTAGTTGACCAGATTTGTTCTGGTACGTAACTTCAGATGACACATTATATCGTATGACCAGTTTCTCCACTACACCTATGAAGTTTTCGCTGTGACAGAATGGTAAGCTCAGATATATGTTCTTAGTGGATAAGACTTTCTTAAGCTTATGACAGTTTTCATAGTTCTTAGCTTGAACGTGTTAAAGTATTGTTGGTTTTCAACATCTTAAGTTTCATAGTTATGTATGGATGGGGTTGTCACACCTCTTTGATGCTAGTTTCAGCTATGTTAAACGACGACCCATGTTTAACATCCATTTTTTGAAGAGTCTCCCAGGTGTTGGATCTCAGTTAGAATTTATTGTAGCTTTTCACCCATAGACTGATGGTCAAACAAAGCGTTTGAACCAAAAATTGGAGAGTATGTCATGGGCGTGTGGGTGGAGTTTTTGAGGAGTTGGGACTCTCATTTGCATCTAATAAAGTTTGCTTATATTATTAGTCACCATACTAGTACTAGCATGTCGCCATTGGAGGCCTTATATGAGAAGAGTTGCAGGTCTCTTTCATGTTAGGATGAAGTTGGTGAATGGAAGTTGCTAGGACTTGAGTTAGTGCAGACGACAAATGGGGCAATACAACAGATCTGAGCACATATGCAAACAGCTCAGGGTAGATAGAAAAGCAATGCTGATATGAGACGTAAGGACCTAGAATTTCAGACTGGTGATAAGATATTCCGAGGTTTGGTAGGAATGGGAAGCTGAGTTCGTGATGCTTTGGGCCATTCAAGTTCCTGAAGAGAATTGGCCCCGTAGCTTACTGATTAGCTTTTCCTTCATTGTTGTCTTCAGTTCATAATATCTGTTATCTTCGATGTCGAGAAAGTATGTGACAGATCCGTCCCACGTAGTCGACTACGAGCCCTTACGATTGAATGATAACTTGAGCTACGAGGAGAAGCCCATAGAGACCCTTACCAGAGAAGTAAAGACATTGCGTCGTCGGGAAATTGCATTTGTGAAACTATGGCAGAACCACCAATTCAGGGAGGCCACCTGGGAGCGAGAGGATGAGATGAAAGCCCAGTACCCAGAGCTTTTTCAAGAATGAACTTTCGAGGGCGAAAGTTCCTTGAGTTGGGAAGAATGTAACACCCCGCAGTGTTTTAACTTTCGAGGACGAAAGTTCTTTGAGGAGGGAAGAATGTAACACCCCGCACATTTTTTTTATATAATAATGTAATTTCAGTAACGTTATTATTTGGTAATTCAATAATTGCTTAGTCGGAGGGCATTTTTGGAATTTTGGATCGCAAGTATAAATCCAGGAATTTAAGTTTGGTGAAAAATTATTCAATTTTGAATTTCAATGTGAAAGTTATGGCAGAAATTAATTTTCCTTTCGAAACGGAAAGAATTTATTATAATTATACCTCCTTTTTAGTTATTACATTTATTATTATTTTTTTAAACCCTCACCAACCCTTCTCCTTCTTCTTCCTTGCACCGCACGACAACACCACCATCCTCAATTTTTCTTTCTTCTTTCCTCCCAACCGCACGCCGCCTCCGTCCAAACCCACGAATGCCGTGCCTCCCCTCTTCTGACCACGAGCATCTGTTCAGGATAGGACTCAGTCTCTTGTTTGTTTCATGTGTTTATGTGCCATAGGTGGGTATCTAGAGGACATAGATGCCTAGCCTGACCCCAGTGGTGGGGTTACTTACTGAGTATTTCATACTCATCATTTATTATGTTGATGTTTTAGGAAAAGGTAAAGATGCACCGGCGATGGCGCAGCGGAATTCGTGATCGTGTCACTGGGACTAGACTTTTTCGCTCCGCACTTGAAATTTGAGTCCTTATTTTCCTCTTAATATTTAGCTTTACTGTTTAAAATTTATTACTAAGGATTATTTCTTTTATATACTTTTGTTGGTCTTTAAGAATTTTGGGTACCTCATTATTTATTTTAACAATTGCATTTAATAAATGTCTTTTGAACTTCTCTTGTTTAATTAGCATTTATTTCAAATAACTGAGCGTCGTTTTAAATTCTGTGCATGCATTTATTTTAGTAACGGCCTTACCTAAGTCCTAGGGGGTCGGGTCGTTACAGACAATCTCATTTTCAAGTCCTTTTTTCTCAAAAATAGTTTACCAACTTCAACGTCCTCTGTCCCAGATGAAGAGGTGTCAGGCATAATTAACTATGTCCTATAACTTGAAGACACAGATGGTGAAACCACTGAAGCTGCTGTAGAACGACGCACATCTCTATGATCACGATCCATTTCAATCAATCCTGTTGGTTGCTCATTCACATCCACATCCACATCCACTGAAAGACCACAATCCATATAATCGAATGTTGATGGTATAGTGTTGGTAGACAATGGAATATCATCCTCTTCCTGACGAAACTGATATGATTCCTCGTATTGTCTGTCCACAGCCGTATCATCATAACTCACATTTCCAAACCCCATTCCAACCCGTTCGTCCTGTTTAGACTTTAACGTTACAGCTATCTGAAGTCTACTAACCTTTTCTCGCAAAAGAAAGAAGTGAAGATCATCATCATCCGTTATGCATTGTGGAGGGGCTTCAAATTCAAGATTATATTTAACTTTCAGGATAAGATCAAAATCTGAAGAACTGACTTTTGTAGCCCTGTAAATGCGAGATTTAAGTTTTTCATAATTCACTGTAGGGGGCACAACGATTCCTTTCAACTGTCCCCCAATATACGAACTTTCATTCTCATCCCAAGCACCTCCAAATTGAATAAATAGACATTTTTCTGTCATCCTACAAAGCAAGAGAACATTTATCATTAAGTTGTACAAGCAATTGAAGTGTACTCTAGCTCTCGCTCTCGCTCTCGCTCAACATCTCGCTCTCTCTCTTATTCTTCCTCTTTCTTACTCTCTCCCAATACAAAATTTCGTAATGCTATCCTTCCAGAAATAACACATAAAAAATAATTAAACAAACTCAAAATAATTCACCTTTCTGAAAAAGCTGTTCCTTTCTGAGAAAACCTCGTCTTGAAAATCCTCATTCGAAAAATCTCCGTTCAACAAAACACCGTCAAAAACCAGAGAAGTAATCACTTTTGAAATGAAGTTTAGAGTTTAAAGAAATCACCATTGTATTGTGTTTAGGTATTATTGATTTGATTTGAGGCTTTCGTCGTGACATTTTGTCAAATCAACAGTACACTGACGAGCAACCACATCAAACCAGGGAATTTCAAGCGAGAGCGTTTAATCAGATAAGAGCGAGATTTACCTCGTGAGGCCAGTGTAAGGGCAATTTACGTAATTTGGTATGGCGATGATGTCAGCAGAGGGTCAATTGACATTATTTCTTAAAAATGGGTCATTTGACATTTTGGGCCCAATTTTTGGGTCATCCGTACAAATTTTCCCTCGAGATCCAAACTCTAAATATTCATTAAAAATCCAATTCTCCTCTCAAATGTCAAAATACACCAGTATTTATACTTTGTTATTTTCATGAAAAGGTGCCAAAAGTTACAAAGCTGTGTTACAAAGTTGTGCTAACTTCATTGCCACTTATTACCCTGTTTCATAGTTCGGAAAAAGTATTAGGACTTTTCTTTTAAATACCATTGAAATTTGTATGCATTTAATAAGTTCTATAAACAAATTATATTTATACACGTGTGTCGTATAATAATCACAAATTAAATTCTTTTATTTTTAAAATGATTGGAATTAGTACTCATAAATTTTTGCTTCGATTTTTATTAAAATTATGAACATATAGAAAATCAAACCGAAGGTAAGAACAAATCATTAAGAACTAACCAGAAATAGGCTCTACTTTTAAATGAGGCTCTTAAAGATAATACTAAGCGATCGTTTGGGTTTTGTTAAGCGATCGTTTAGATAATACTAAGCGACCGTTTACCTAACTGTTACGCGATTGTTTAGTTTTCGTTTATTAAAAATTCTACCTGATTCTAAAATGGACGTAGAATTAATGTTTTCTTAACGACGGTTTTAACCAATTTAATTTAAATCTGTTTTTGTAAACGTGAAAAACAGTTACAGATTTTCTTCAAATGACACAGCTAAGACAAATCTCAAACGTAGCTTCAATAATATTTGGCTGGTTAGGATTCCAGTAAACATGATCAGGTAATGTATTAAAGGTTTTGGATTTTTGTTTTCTTAAAAAAATTAAAAAAGAAAAAAACCAATAGGAAAATAGTTGAGAATTGAAACCAAATTGGCAAATTTGGTGTTTTCCCCGTTTTAGCATAAAAAATCCCACTTTTTTCCTTCATTCTACCGTTTTCATCTTCCTTTACCGATCGGTTTCATCCTCCTTCACCAAAACCTTCATTTCATCTTCCCTTTCAGCCCTCGTTTCATCTTCACCCAAAACAAACTTTCCTTCATTTATTTGATCATTTAAGGTCGTCTAAGCAGTTGAAATATTCTTATAAATTTTTGCTCTGGTTTTCAATGAAATTATAAAGTAAATACGTTGAAAGAAATAACAAATGAAGAATTGGCAGAAATCGGCTTTACTCTTAAATGAGGCTACAAAAATTGAAACTGAACTTGGAGGAGTGCGCCAGGCCCATGCAATAGTGCAACGCAAAGGCGACGCTCGAAGGCCCAAGTAGCAAGCTACTTTGGTGGACCTTCCCCCTAGAAAAATAAATTTAATATCATGTGGACCGATGGCCCACGTATCAGATATTAAACTGATAAGAACAGATACTACACTTGATCTTAGCCAAAAGGCCGAGAAAGGTATGAGTTGTTTCGTATCACTCCACTGCTCTTATAATCATCGCGTTTGTAAGCCTTTCAAACGTAGGCGATGTGGGACGAACAGCTGAATCCTTCCCCGCAATTTTGAACTTTAAAAACTCAATATTCTTTTTACTTCTTTTATTTATTTCTATATTATTGTTCTAAGTTTGTTCATTAATTCAGAATTGTGACCTCGACTCCCCGTCATAATTTCTCATGCACATTTTCTTTTTAAGTTCAGGCTCCATTGTTTTTTTTTTTTTTTACACCATCGTTAGCTACTTTATTTTGGTATTTTTATTATTAAAATAAACTTTTTTCTTAAAAACTAAAACTATATAGGTTTTTGTAACTTATTTTTATTTCTTGTTTCTTAATTACATTAGTAAAAAAAATATGTTAAATAATTGACTTTTACTTTTGTTTTTTAATATAAGAACAAAATAAAATTAACAACGATTTGGATGTTTAGTTGGTTGTTATAGTGTGGTTATACTAGTGTGTAGATTATAGGGGTCGTCATTCAAACCACAAAAATCGAACCGAACCGAACCAAAAACTCAATGAAACTATAAAATATGGTTCGATCCGGTTTAACATATTAGAAAATTCGGTTCGATACGGTTTAACTACCAAACTGAACCGATCCGAACCGTTTTCACCCCTAGTAGATTATACATTTGTAGGTTAAAAATCACTTTAGTCCCTAAACGTTCGTTTATAACAATTTAGTCCATATACTTTAAATTTATAACAACTTAGTACCTAATGTAGAAATTAATGATAAGATTTCATGAGATTTCATGCATAATTAAACCGTTAAATTGATCAAATACTCAATATTTTTGCAACATATAAAGTCTACATCATAAAATATTCAAAATTGACATCGAATTGTGACTAAATTTTTTACTTGAGGGATTGCATTGTTAAAATTTTGAAAGTACAAAGATTAAATTGTTACATACTAAAGTTCAGAGACCAAATCATTAAAATTTGAAAGTACAGGGACTAAATCGTTACAAACCATAGTTCAGTGACTAAATTGTTATTTTAAAGAAAGTTCAGGGACCAAAAGTGACTTTTAACCTAATTCATATTTGAGGTAGACTATTTTAGTCTAGGTTATAATAGTATTTGTATGGGACAGACTATTTTTGTCGAGTTATAATTAGTTTGTATTTGGGTGTGCGTTATTTTAGTCTATATTTAGGTTTTTTCTAATTTTTTATTATACAAGTAATAGTACCTCAAATATTGTATTTTGTTAACTACATAAATTAAGTGACCATATTTGGATAGTTCAATTAGTTAAAACATATCTTTGTTATCAAAAGATAAAGACACTCAAACTTATACAATTATAAAAATTAGCCCAAAACTTATAAATATATAGAATTTTGGTCCCTAAACTTTTAATTAGTTACATAATTTTTAAACTAGGTTTTTTTTATTAAAAAAATCATTTGTATCAAAATTTATTTTCTTCTTCCATAGAAGTAAATAAAAATGTGAAATTAATCATTTCCTACATTTTTTTATCTTTTATTTCTTAGAAGTTTTGAGCCCCAAGTCTATTAGTTTGAGGTTTATTTAATTTCATTGATTTCATTTTTAAGAACTAAACTAACAAAAAAAAAAAGGAAAATAGTATTTGGGGGACCTTTTTGACTCATAAGTTTTGTTTGTTTGGGTTTTTTTTTTTTTTTTTGTCTAGTTTACATTTGGTCCTCATGTTCAACAGTATTCCCGCCCCGACCCTGATTAATCCCTAACCCCGATTTTATATATTTTAATTTTTATAAATATATATTTAGAATAATATAAAATAATTAATATATATACATATATATATATATATATATGCTTATAATATTAATATATAATGTTGAATTTTGAAGTTTGGAGCCAAGAAGTCTAAATAAAAGCCCAAAAGAACGCCCTAAATCTTCTCCTCTCCTTCCTTCCCTTTTCCTTCTACCGAGAAATGAGAATCATTGAGATTTGAGTCTTTGAGAAGTTTACCCTTACCTACCGTGAAGGAAGAGTGCCGACTGCCCTAAATCCCTCAATGGCCAACGCAACGCCACCTCAGGTCCTCACCGAGTCACCTGTGAACGCGTGAAGAGTGCCAACGCAACGCCACCTCCCTCAACGCGAGCTCACCCGTGAAGACTGAATAGTGTCGTGAACTGTGAAGACTAAAAAGTACCTCCCTCAACGCGACCTCACCCGTGAGAATCATTGAGAAGCTTATCGTGAAGAGTGTCGTCCTCGTCTGCCATCCGCCCACCCACCGTGAAGACTTTGTGCCTTTAGTTTGAAAGGTAATACAGGGTATTGCCTTTGACTATTTTGTTTGAAAGGTAATACATGAGTCTTGTTTTATATATTTTGACTGTTCTGTGTTGTTTTTCATTTGAAAAAAAGAGACTTTGTGTTGTTTCGAGAGGCAAGATCTATCTGTTCAACTTTCAAGACTTCAAGTCACTGCCGTCTGAGATTTGTTGCCGTTCAAGCCGGTAAAAATTTCCTTTCGTTCACCTGTTTGCCCGTTTGATATTTTTGAAAAGTATGTTTGAAATTAGTAAATAATATGTTTGGAAAGTATGTTTGTGTATGTTTGATTTTTGAATGCTTTGAATTTTAGGTTTGAATATGTTTGAAAAGTATGTTAGAATGCATTTGGGGTCTTTTTGAAAATTGAATGCTTCTAATTTTGGGGTTAAATGCTTTGAAAATGAAGTCCAAGTCTAAAGAGGGGTTTTTTAATTAAATCTTTGGTAGGTTGAAAACAATGTTTTCATCACCTTCTACAAATAATGTTTGTATATGTTTGATTATTGATGATACTTGGGTTTTGCAAAACAACATAATCAGGTTTATATATGTCCCTTCTCCACACACTTCTGAGATGCTTCATGAAGAAATAATGGAATGTCTGTTAGATTGGAATATTGATCGAAAATTGTCATCAGTAACTGTAGATAATTGTAGTACAAATGACTCCATGGTTAATATGCTTGTTGATAGTTTGTATGGAAACTTAATATTGGATGGGAGTTTATTTCATATGCAGTGTTGTGCTCATATTCTGAACTTGATTATGAAAGATGAGTTGCCAGTGATAGGAGATGGGATTGAAAGATTACGTAATAGCGTGTCTTTTTAGATGCATGCACAAAAAAAAAAAAAAAAGAAAAGAAATTTGAGAAACTGCTCGACAGTTGAATGTTTATGATGGTCATGTTGGGATTTGTGTCCTAATTCTCCCGGAGTCTCGTTGTTTTGTAAATATACACATTGTTTAATGAATAAAATAATTGTTATTTAATTCTAGCATTTAATCATATCCAATAAACAAAGCTCCTTGGTTATCTTATGTAAACTTAAGCATGTATATGTGATATACAAGTAGATCATGCCTTAAGTGATAACCTAAATAGGTCTGTAGTATAAGGATTAAGGTGGGATACCTCATCCTGGTGACACTACGGATACGACCTCCTTTGTAGAAGTTTGCAAATGTTGTAAACAACTATAGATGGTAGATCCTGACCATTCATGTGGAGACGTGCGAGCGGGGGTGTCCTATACAAAGAGTTTGTATAAGACGGAACCACGAAATGACTAGACTCTATATATAACACCGTTGATACTAGAGACTTACATCTCACCTAAACGACCATAGGTGACACAACCTCAATCCTGAGTATTTTGGAACTCCTGCCTTTGAGGGCGGTCCTTTGATTAGTATGGGTAAGATTGCCAACTCCACATGCCTACCTTTTTGGGGACTTGTCTTATCTGGGAGCTGGGAACTCAATCCACAAGATAGAATTCACTCCTTTCCCGAAGCAGGGATAAGTATAGATTGCTCCCATAAGGGTTGATTCTGGGGCTTGAACATAGTGGCCACAGCTTCTCTTTGGAAGAAAAGACTCAGTCATAGTAGGACTATGACTTATGTTCATTAGAGGGATCAGTGGTACTTAAGGAGACAGATGTAACTACAAGGGCATAACGGTTATTGACCCAGCTGTACTTACGAGCGATCTGTGAAGGGTTGTCGCACTGCTCATTGGTTAAGATCAACACATAATATATCTGTGGTAAGGAGAGTTCAGCTGTCGGTCTTTAGTGGAGTGTCTGGCAGTTAACGGATACTGGATCCCGTGACTAAAGAGTTTAGTCAGTTATTCACGTACCGTTGGAGCTTCGAGCTACAGGTCTATGAGGTCCCCTTAGTAGCTCAATGGATTCAGATGAGGATCAGTTCTTGGTGTTGATTTGAAATGTTCAAATTGGCAAGAGGTATTTTGATTATATATGATATAATCGGTATGATGTATGAGATACATCTAGTGGAGGATTGATGTAAATGAGATTTACATTAAGTACCATGGAATAGAAAAGAACTATGGTTTATATGTTTCATGAGATGAAATATTAAAACTATAGGTTATAAATATAGTGTGATAAGTTGGTTATAATTATGTTTATAATAATATTAATTATTGGATAATTAATTCTTTTTCTTTTAAATAATCAAAGTAGTGGGTGGTTATTGAATCATGGTAACCGTGAGTTTAAAAGGAAAATGGTTTTCCTATTTTGGAAAGAAGTTTTTAAACAATTGAAAAAATTTTGAGTTTTCTCTCCGCGCAAAAGAAACTCACGTAGTCGTCAAGTAAATATGGATTTACTAAACGATGGCTGGGCGAGCTAAATGATCGTGCAATATTTACTAAACGATCGCATAGTTTTGCTAGACGATCGCTTGCCCAAAGTAAACGATCGTGTAGAGTCTGTAGGCGACAGACCGAGCTAAACGATGAGCTAAACAATCGCATAGCTTTTGCTAGACGATCGCTTAGTTTTATTTAAACGATTCGGCATCGACCTATACGATAGGTCTCAGCCATTTTCCACTTGCCCAGTCATGTACGTGATCGGTGTTTCCTCCTTCGTCTGCAAATATGATAGTGTATTGTATTGGAAAGAGTTTGCAGATTTGTAACAATGCCCGTTTGTGGTGAGTCTTGGTACAAAGTTTATGATGACAAGGGTAAAAAAAATACCACATAAGGTATTGCGTCATTTTCCATTGAGACCGAGATTAAAACGATTGTTTACATCGAAAGAAGGCGCTTCTGACATGAGATGGCATAAATATAAGCGAGTTGAAACGGAGGATGTATTGCGACATCCAGCAGATGCATAAGGGTGGAAACATTTTGATCGTGAATTTCCTCATTTCTCTTTAGATCCCCGAAATGTTCGTTTGTGATTAGCTTCAGATGGGTTCAATTCGTTTGGAAATATGAGCACTTCTTATAGTATGTGGCCTGTGGTGATAATTCCTTATAATTTGCCCCCTTGAAAATGCATGAAGGAAACAAACTTCTTCATGTCTTTGCTCATACATAGTCCAAACTCTCCTGGAAAGGAAATTGATGTTTACTTGCAGCCGTTAATTGAAGAGTTGAAAAAGTTATGGACAATTGGTGTGCGAACTTATGATTATGTTACTGGTGAGTTTTTTCAACTATATGCTACCTTATTATGGACGATTAATGACTTCTCTGTGTACGGTGACCTATCTGGGTGGAGTACAAAAGGTTATCAAGCATGTCTAATATGCAAAGAAGATAATTCGTCCTTCAGGATAAGAGGAAAAATATCATTTATGGGACTCGACGTTATCTTCCAGAGAATCATAGTTGGCGTTGAAGTACACAACATGATGGAAAAGTTGAACGTAGACCTCCTCCAGTCGTAATGAATGGAGAAGAGATCTTACAACAAATAAATACACTAAACTTTTTTGTGCTTAGCAAACAACCATCGAAGCAAGATAAAAAAGAAAATTCTAAATTGGACTAAGAAAAGTATTTTTTTTCCAACTTCCATATTGGTCCAGACTATTGTTACGACATAAATTGGATGTAATGCATATTGAAAAAAATATATGCGAAAATTTGGTGGGCACATTGTTAAATAATGAAGGAAAGAAAAAGGATACAACGAACGCTCGGTTAGACTTACAAGATTTGAAGATAAGAAGGGGCCTACACTTGATACAGGTCGATAGTAGATTTGTAAAACCACACGCAACATACACGTTAACTAATGGTAAACGGATTTCATTTTGTAAGTATCTGAAATCAGTGAAATTTCCTGACGAAATTGTATCTAACATATCACGATGTGTGAATGACAAAAAGGGAAAAATATTGAGGCTGAAAACACACGACTGTCATGTGTGCTTCATAGACTACCCCCTATTGGTATTCGAATGTACCTATCGAAGAACGTATCCACTGCTATTATTGAATTGTGTACATTCTTTCGAGACTTATGTACAAAGACAATATGTGTAAGTGATTTGAACAAACTACAAGCAGACATCATAGTCATACTTTGTAAGTTGGAGAAAATATTTCCGTCTGCCTTCTTCGATGTAATGGTACACCTTGCAGTTCATCTACCATATGAAACCAAAGTGGTGGGTTCAGTTAGTTACAGTTGGATGTATCATATTGAAAGAATTTTACGAACATTAAAATAATTTGCACCGAACAAAGCACGTCTCGAGGGGTCTATAGCGAAAGCATATGCAATGAATGAATCATGGAACTTCAGCTCGCGATATCTAAGTGGGATTGAAACGAGATTCAATAAGATGAACGAAATGATGATAACATTCCCGATCATGAGATATTTGGTGAATTTGAATTATTTTGGCAGAGGGTACGACCATTAGGGGCGTCAACTTTACGGACGCTATCAGCGGAGGAAAAGCGTATTGCACATTGGTACATTCTCAACAATTGTAAAGAAATAACAGACTATCGCAAGTACGTTTCAAACTTTTTTCTTTTCTAAGTTCTAGTGTAAATCCTTTGATATAACATTTAAATGATCAATTTTGTAGGCAATATTTGAGGTTAATTCGTCGTGAAGCTCAAAGCGCCTTTGACTTATATATAAAACATCAACGCAAATTTCCCGATTGGTTTAGATCTCAGGTATACATAGTCATTTTGTAGGCAACAATTGAGAGATGATTCATTTTTCGTAGTCATTTTTAATGTATAATTAATTATCAGGCCCTACAACGGCGCGAGAGAGAAGATATCTCCGATGATTTCTTTTCACTTGCAATGGGACCTTCGTCTGAGGTGCACTCTTACAATGGATGCATTGTTAATGGGGTATGGTTTCACACTGTAGAGCGTGATAATCGTCAAGCTACACAAAATAGTGGAGTCCTAGTGGCCGAGAAGATCAGTGAGAATGCAAGTGTGGATAACAATTTCTATGGTGTAGTAGACGAAGTATTAGATTTTCAATATATGAACAGAAGACGTGTTTTCTTGTTGAAGTGTAAATGGTTTGACACAGATATCAGCAAAAGTAATAGGACACATGTAGATTTAGGATACAAATCGATCAATACATCACACTTTTGGTATGTCGATGAGTCTTTCATCTTTGCTATCCAAGCACAACAAGTCTTTTACATTGATGACATCAAATATGGTAGCAATTGGAAAGTTGTTCAAGTAATCCAAATTAAGCGAATATGGGATGTACCAGAAGTGGATGATGTTGAAAACGTACAACTAGATTTACTAGAAATTGTTGGTGGAGTCCGAATGGATGAAACTATTGAGGAGGTTACTTTATGCAGAGTTGACGTTGATTCTACAGTTGTAGAAACCAATTATTGTACATGGCGATCATGACTTCATAAACGATGATGATGAAGAACAATTATCTCCCAATAATAGTTCAAGTGCTGATGAATAATTTGAATTAGATTACGATGATGAGTAATGATGTATCTACTCAATTCTTTTTTTCTCTATTTACACGTATTTCATATTAATTTAATATTGTTTTGTCTATTTTTTGTTTGTATAGATACGATGTCAACCCCTAATAGGCAACAGGAGGCTGATGAAGAATTTCAGGAGATATATCTAGGCAACACGGAATCTTCTGTGGGTGATACTTCAGGTTAGTATATTTTGAAATATATTCTGTTAACTGAAATACATCATAAACTGTTTAAAATTTTTTATTCCTCAGATAGTAGCTCAACATCCACTCGGAGGAAACGTGAGCATTCGCGGAACATCGAGTTGGAAAAATACGTCAAAAAACATGGCAGAATTACAATCGTGATAAATGAGGGGGAGACGAAACCGATATCTCAACATTCGATACGATTTAGTAATGCGATTGGTGTCGTCGTGAGATGTGCATTTCTAGTACGATGTCGTACTTCTGCTGAGGTTCCAAACGAGTTTATAGAATTGGCTAAGAGTCAATTGTTGGTAAGTAAATATTAGTTTATTCTTTTAGAGTCAATTGTAGATTAAGAGTCATGAACATCATCTATGCTAATTCTTCCTTCATTCATTTGGAGCCTCATTTCGAACTTGATCTGTCCAGTCAACGACTTAACCGTTTTATAGAACATCAAATGCAAAACTCCTTCAAAGAATTTAGAGCAGATTTGCACAGACATTACAGGAAATGTGGAGATCCTCAATAAGTACGTGCCAACTTGCCTAGCTTACTTAAAAATGTCTGTAACGAACAAGAAATATAGAGAAAAATTACCGTTCGACCACGTAGGCGGATCGAAGTCATTCCTGCAAATTCAGGCAGAGTTGCAGGCAAAGGAAGGTTAAGAAATAAGACGTGTCGACCTATTTAGGGAAACACACCCTAAAGGTTGCCAGTTCGTGAACGAGGCAGCTGAAAATGCACATGTAACATTTTTTGCTTTACTATCGTGTTGTTTTTCATTTCTAACTTTAGTCGCTCGTTTTTACACATTTAATTAATATGTCTAGAATCAAATGTTGGAACTACAATCCAACCCCACTCTAGAAGGTTCTCAACCATTAACAGGGGATGAAATCACTGAGACGGTTTTGGGTTGACGACTCGGATATTCAAAAGGCCTAGGTTGGGGCCCTAAGCCTAAGTCAAAAAGGGGTAGCATCTCATCAAGTTCGTCATCTACTCAAGGAACGGAGAAAGGAATGGAGGAATTGAGAGCCAATTTCGAACCGTCTCAGTCGAGGATTAAGGAACTTGAAGATGTTCAGAAACAAATGAAAGAGGATCATGCAAGACAAATGGAAGAAATGAAAAAAAATGATTGAAGACATGATACGATCACAAAGAGGAGGCCCATCGAATTAGGTATGATTACTACATTATTTAGTTGTCTAATATGTTGCTATCTTGCAGTTATGGTAGCAAAGTAGTTATGTCTTAAGTAGTTTTATGATAAAGATTTGTTGGCTATCCTACAGTTATGGTAGCCAAACAACTGGATTTTGATGTGCTTTTTCATGTTTTGGAGGTTCCATGTTTGTCGTGGGTGGTGGGTAGAGTTTCATTACACTCGTCTTGTCATTGAACTTGGAGTTCTTGTGTGTTTATGAATGTTTATGAAGTTCTAATGTGTTGTGGAGGGGTAGGTTGAGATTGGTTTAAACCATTTTGGGGACAAAGTTTGAGTTTTATGTGTGTTGGTCCTTGTTTATGATATTTGTGTGTTTTTTTATGTTCGGGAGGTTCCATGTTTGTCGTGGGGGGTGGGTAGAGTTTCATTACACTCGTCTTGTCGTTGAACTTGGAGTTCTTATATGTTTATGAATGCTTACAAAGTTTTAATGTGTTGTGGGGGGTGGGTTGAGATTGGTTTAAACCATTTTGGGGACAAAGTTTGAGTTTTATGTGTGTTGATCCTTGTTTATGATATTTGTGTGTTTTTTTATGTTCGGGAGGTTCCATGTTTTTCATGAGGGGTGGGTAGAGTTTCATTACACTCGTCTTGTCGTTGAACTTAGAGTTCTTATATGTTTATGAGTGCTTACGAAGTTCTAATGTGTTGTGGATGTTTTGTTTATGAAGTTTAAACGTGTTGTGGATGTTTACCAAGTATGACATTTGAATGTTTTTGTTTTATTGTAGAATGCTCTTCCGAGATGAGCTTGGACATTTTTGAAGATGTTGTGTTCCAGATGTGTTCTAGACGTTGTTTTCATTTTATTTCTTCTATGTATTTGTGATATGAATGTATATGAAGTTCAAGTATCGACTTTGTTTTATTTTAGGATATTGTAATTTTTTATTTATTTGTTATAGTATGGACTTCGTTTTCGTTGTTTTATTTATTATGTGAATCTTTATTTCGTTAATTATGTTTTATAGGTTATTCAGATCAAATTTTAAAAAATTACAAACTATAAATTAAAAATATTTGAAAGACAATTTTCATCTAATGAAGGAACTCCCCACGCATATATTACTGTGCCGAGAGTTCTTGTAACTCACGACGCATCAAATAAACTGTTGGGAGTTTGGGAACTCCAGACACATGAAACATCCGTCGGGAGTTCCAAGGACGACGTCGGGAGTTTTTCGAGGAACTCCCGACGCATGTATAGGGCATCGGGAGTTCCTCAACTGTCGATGCCGTATATAATGCGTCGATCGTTAGTGGAACTCCCGACACCCTATACATGCGTCAGGAGTTCCTTGACAAACTCCCGACGCCGTCCTTTTGTGCGTCGGGGGATCCTCTCCCGACAGGTTTTTCCCGACCAAACTCCCGACGACTCATTATTCGTCGGGAGAGCCTCTCCCG
This sequence comes from Benincasa hispida, assembly GCF_027475165.1. Taxonomy (NCBI): domain Eukaryota; kingdom Viridiplantae; phylum Streptophyta; class Magnoliopsida; order Cucurbitales; family Cucurbitaceae; genus Benincasa; species Benincasa hispida. The sequence goes on from NC_143488.1 coordinate 18,960,414, forward strand.
GCGTATTTTCCACTCTTTCCTGACGAATTCTGACGTCGGGAGAAGTTAGATTTCTTGTAGTGTCCCACTTGTCCTAATGCTCTAGTAGGTTATACAACAAAGTAACTATTACACTACAATACAGTACATGATTCAATAAACTAGAGCATACACTATACCCAGTACATATCTCCCACTTGCTCTAGACCAAGTGATGCATATCTCCCAGACCTAGATTCTCCAAGCGACCCTAAAAAAACTTAGTCTTGAGGGCCTTTGCAAATGGATCAGCAATATTGTGCTCCGAAGCAATCTTCGTGACGATCACGTCTCCTTGTTGCACAATCTCCCGTATTAAATGATATTTGCACTTTATATGCTTTTCTCTCTTCTCACTCATGGACTCCTTAGAATCCAGTATGGCATCACTATTATCACAATAAAGGGTGATGGACATTGACATGCTTGGAACAACTTCCAAATCAATAAAAAACTTCTTGAGCCAGACTGCTTCCTTAACATCCTCATAAGCAGCTACGTACTCAGCCTCCATGGTAGAGTCAGCAATACAACCTTGCTTGACATTCTGCCATATTATAGCTCATCCATTCAAAGTGAACAATGATCCTGATGTGGATTTCCTAAAATTCATATCAGTCTGAAAATTAGAGTCAATGTATCATGTGAGGATTAAATCCTCAACACCATACACAAGCATATAGTCCCTTGTTCTTCTAAGATACTCGAGGATTATCATAACCGTAATCCAGTGATCAAATCCAGAATTTGATTGATATCTACTGACAATTCGAACTACACAGTAAATGTCTAGCCTAGTACGCAACATAGCACACGTTAGCCTACCCACTGTCCATGCATAAGAAATTTGTCTCATCTCCTCAACTTCTTGAGGTGTCTTAGGATACTTTACCTTAGACAAGATAATTCTATGCGTAAAGGTAATAAACCCCTCTTGGAATTCTGCATCGAATATCTGACAAGCATCTTGTCAATATACGACACCTGAAACAAGACCAATATTTTGTTCTTAAGGTCCCTGATAATGTGGATCCCTTAGACGAGCATCTTATCAAAAAAAAAAAAAAAAACAAATTTCTTATTTCTTTCTTCATTTCATATTGAGTTAATCTCTCACTACCTCTCAGTAACTTCCCACATGGGGAGTTATTTTTTATTTATTAATATTAATATTAAATCAACATATAATTTAAATCAATTAAATAATATTTAATAAATCTAAATTATTAAATTTAATTCATTAAATACCATATATTTAATTAATATTATATTTAAATATATTTTTCTCTTATAACCTATACTTTTAATATAAATATAATTTATATTATCTAATATTTGAATCTTATTAGAATATTTTAATTTTCTCATATAATAAAGTTTAACTTTGATTTTAATTCAAAATTAACTTTGATATATAATATATCCATATATATTATAATAATTATATCATATACAATTATATTTCCAAATAATTTGAACAATTCAAATTCATCCAAAACTTTAGGTCCCATTTGGTAACTATTTTATTTTTTGTTTTTCTTTTTGAAAATTAAGCCTACGAGTACTCTTTCACCTCCAAATTTCTTCCTTTGTTATCTACTTTTCACCAATAGTTGAAAAAAAAAAGCCAAATTTTGACTAAAAATAGCTTTCAAAAAGTTATTTTTGTTTTTGAAATTTGGCTAAGAATTCAAGTTAAGAAAGATACAAATCATTGTGTGAAATGTTGATGAAAATAGACTTAATTTTCAAAAACTAAAAACTAAAAACCAAATAGTTATTAAACGAGACTTTAACAACAACTCTATTTTTATATGCCTGCCATATTGTCTGTAAATCCTTTTATATGCAACTTTAAGACAAATTATTGGATTGCTAAAAGAATGAAAAAAGAAAAACAAATGATTGGAACAAATTCAAACCATCCCACCTAAGTTTCGTTTGGGATTGTTGTAGCTTTTAAAATAATTGTGCTGTTAGAAAACTTAGCTGCGAAACTTAAACTTGAAAAAGTAGGTTAGAGTGTTTGGTAAATAAAAAATATCTTATTTCCGATATAATAATTGAAATAGATTTATAATCAACTTCTTTTTTAATTTTTTTAATTTAAAATTTTAAATAATTGTTTAGTATGGGAAATTTTATTTCTTGTAAATTAATTTTTAAATATTAAGGGGAAAAGCTTTATCTAAAAAAAAATTGATGCATTTAACATATGAGAAATAGAAAATAGATTTTGATTATATTAGAAATAGATAAATATATAAATTTTATTTTAAATAAATCTTTTTTTAAAGTATAAAATTGATCCTAAATATTAATTAAAAATTCTAAAACTAGTAGGATACTCCTTTTAAAATAGATGTAGAATTAATGTTTTTTTAAAAGTGCTTGTATCCGATTTAATTTAAATCTATTTTAGCACATGTAAAAATCTGTTCAAATTTATCTCAAACGTAGCTTTGATAATATATGGTTGGTTAGGACTCCACTAATATGATTGAGTAATGTAAAGGTTTTCGATTTTGTTTTCTTAAAAAAAAAACAAAAAGAAAAAAAAGGAAGAAAAATATTTAGGAAAATAGTTGAGAATTGAAACCAAATAGGCAAATATTTAGCAAAAATAGAGTGGAAAATTTATAGTAAAGTTCAGTCATCTATGCTATCAAATTATATTTTAAGTTAAGATATCAAGAAAAAAGAACTTATTTCTAATTTCAAAATTTCAAACAACATGCATTTTAATATAAGAATACAAAGAGCATATAGCATGGGAAATTTGTACGAATGACCCAAAAATTTGGCCCAAAATGTCAATGACCAATTTTTAAAAAATAATGTCAATTGACTCTCTGCTGACATCATCGCCATACCAAATTACGTAAATTGCCCTTATTTCGTCTTCTTACCTTTTTACTGAGAACCCACCAAAACTAAACTATTCTTCATTCAAATTTTCCAAGGCTAACGGCTTCGTATCACTCATAAACGAAAAAACTATTTCCGACTTGCAAACGATTCTACTGTCGCCAACAAATCGAATCTTATCGGTAAATCTTTCAATATGGTTTTTTTGTTTGTTTTTTTGTTTTCGATGTGTTCTGTGGTTGAAGATGAGTAGAAAGAGTTTGTGAGCGAGATAACTGAGAGTGAAATCGGTAGAGCGACACCAGAGAGAACGAATGTGAGCGAGATAAGTGAACCTATGGTTTTTTTGTTTGTTTTTCTGGTTTTCGATGTGTTATGTGGTTGAAGACGAGTAAAAAGAGAGAATGTGAGGGAGATAAAGGAGAGTGACACCGGAGAGAGCGACATCGGAACATCGGAGAGAGCGACACTAGAGAGAGTGACACCACAGAGAGCGATACCGGAGAGAGCGATGCCAGCGAGAGCGAATCTAGCAAGATTTAAACAGAATGTTGTTTTACATTTTTTTTTCTGAAGGAGTTTACTGATTGAATTTTTTATAAATGCAGGAGCGATTTAAGATGGCTACATGTTTCAGAATAGTCGAAGCCGACCGATTTTTAGGTCAAGTAACCAGTTTGGCCCACATTGCTAATGCAAACAAGATTGTCAAATAGAAGCTCATGCCAACGTAGTTAGCCATTTTCAAGAGAATAGTTTTTAGGCGATTTGTTGACATTGATACGGTGTTCAACAACCCAATTGTCCATCACATGTTGCTTAGAGAAGTGAAGAGGACAAAATCAGACTCAATGTCATTCTCTGTCTATGGGAAGGTTGTCACCTTTTCGAAGGATTACTTTTTGGTGATGACTGGTTTGTGGCAATCCCCATCATGAGTTGATCGGAACCAACAGTCCTCATATGAACTTGTTATCAAGTATTTTAGTAATCGAGTGACGAAGGACACTTTACACCTCTGTGAACTTGAAGAAAAATACAAGGACTTAGAGTTTGAAAATGATGATGATGCTGTGAAGATCAACCTAGTTTACCATACTGAGGTCGCAATGATGGGTAAAAACAAACAGAAAAATGCAGTCGACCTCAAACGTTTCAAGGACGTTCAAAACTTGGAGTACTACAATAGTCTTGAATGGGGTACCATTATTTGGGAGAGGACATTGGATGCCCTAAAAATTGCCTTGAATGATAAGAGCAATCTATACAAGACGAGGGTCAAAGCAAATAAAAACTACGTTGTGAAGTACTCCTTACATGGATTTCCACAAGCGTTCCAGGTAAATTTGATTAACATAATAATCGTATTTTTTGATCTAACATTACTATTGTTCTTAATATATTTTAAATTTTATTTAGGTATGGACGTAAGAGATCCTAGCTTCATCGATAGCTGGGAACATTGCGGAGCGAAGGAGCAAGGTGGCTTTGCCCCGCATATTACGATGGTCATGCAGATATTCGAGTCTAACAATGTACATTTACTCTATGCATAATATGTTTATCTGGTTGTTAAATTTACACTAATTAGTTTATTGGGTTGTTAATGCAGATAAAGGTTGAAGAGGGCACTGTGATGTCAAATGCTGAAAGGGAGTTTCGGGATACCCCAGTGGAACGACGACCTATATTTGAGCTAGGTGCAGATGATGATAGTTCTGAAAGTGGCAATAGGTCGATAAGTGAGGGGGGTAATCCCGAAAGTGAAAGTGATGGTGATGACCATCGTGGAGATGACAATGATGAGGTTGTCAGGGTGGAGGGAGGGGATGAACCCAAGCATTCTGAGCACGAGGATGCTGAATATGGAAGGGTGGAAGGAGGGACATACACACGTAGTGATGATATGTTCCATGATATGATGGGGGACGTACGCGAAGAGGACGAGTTAAACCAAGTTGATGTCTTTCTTGCGGACTCCAATACAGAGCGACCTGTGGATGAGGAGTATCCTGAGTATGCTGCCCGCCGCAGGGAGGGAGCCAATGCAGACGAGTCTATTTATTCATACCTGCGGTTCATTGACAACTCACTGTCGAGGTTGGATGGTCGTATATCGGGTTTAGATAGTCGTATCTCCAGTATGGAGGAAAACATGACTGACATGAAAGGGAAATTGTCGGCCATCTTGTCATTGTTGCAGTCTATGTGCAAGGTTTGCATCATTTTATGTCTTTATGTGTTTAGCTTTTACGTGTTTGTGAACTCACCATTTTACTTTACTAATTGAAGGGTTCCACGGTGAATGAGGAGACGAACAGGTCACCCATCCCATCTCGGGATCCCGATACGACTGCGACTGCCTCTGACACTCCCATCCCCATCTCCCCTCTACAGCCCGATACCACCACTTCACCTATTCCCACCCCCCTTGTACAGCCCGATACCACCATTGCCACGACATCACCGATTGACGTCGAACCTATACAGGCCGACGTCCCACAAACAGAGCCCGACATGTCTGCCTTACTCACCATGCCACATACAGAGGCTGGCATACCTAGCATCCCAGAGCCAGACACTTCCGGGATTGTTACGACCACAGAAGGACTTCCACTGATGAGTAATTTATCGATCAGTAATCTTTGTTTATATTTTTATATTTCTTGATGAGTAATATTTTGTTATCTGTTTATGTAGGAATCTCGAAGAATTAGTCGTAAGAGAAGACCGGTTGATAAATATACACCCCCAGCCCAAGTAAAGAAGAAAAGTGTGGCTAAACATCCTCTCCCAGGTGTAGCTACGTCAATATCCAGATCGATCGACACATATAACGTAGCACACGCTGTTCCACACAATATCTTGACAGAAATGATGGGCTAGATCTCTGATGACAATACAGACAACGAGGTTCGAGAGAACTTCTTCAAACCTTCAAGGAATTGATTACCCCGAATTCGTTGGTCGAGTGCGATGTAAGTGTCCAAGTTTTTACGTCTCTACATGTTGGCTATCTTGTACTTTTACTGACATATTATTTTTTCATGTAGACCATAAATACTTTATTTTATTTTATGAAAGATAAATTTTATACCCGGTCCGACATGTGCATGCATAAGTTCACCATCTTGCCAATTGGTGTAACTGTAAATTTTGATATTTCGTTTCTTAACTTCTCATTTCGTTAACTTTCTTGGTCCTTACTTCTTTACTTAATTTCTCATTTTATTTGACAGAGTCACCTCAATGCTCGTGGCAGGGTATTTAAACGAATAAAGAATAAGTCACTTCTGGAGGCTGCTCTAGATTGGGAAGATGAAGACACGTATAAGGACTACGTCACCGGTAAATTCGATGTCAAATGGGCAGATGTGGATTTCTTTTACACGGCGATGAATATCAGTGACCACTAGATGGTCCTTGCAATGGAAATTAAAAGAGGCCACATATTCGTGTTCGATTCACTTCCGTCATACACACCAATGACAAAGCTGGTGAATTGGCTAGAGCCATTGACGGTCACAGTACCATCCCTACTTCACTACTGTGACGTGGATCGATCAAAGCCGGACCTATCCATAGCCCGTTGGAAAATCTCGCGACCTAAGAACGTCGACATACAACACGGGTCACTTGATTGTGGCATCTTCGCAATAAAACTACTGGTACACCTGGTGACTGGTGCTGATCCATCCGTAATCACTCAGGAGAAGATGGGTGAATATAGGATGCAATTAGCGTGTCAGCTATGGGCAAACACTCCATATTTTTTTTATATGTATAGAACATTGTATTTTTTATTGTATGTAAAAACATTCATTTATTTTGTATGTATGTAAAAATATTCAATGTATAATTGAACATATATTTTTTTTTAAAGTTCAAAATTCAAAGTTCAAAGTTCAACATCAGAATTTTATCAGAACATGCATTTTTTATGTATAATGAAGCTACTGCTCTTTTCATTGTATAATTGAACATCTATTTTTTATGTAAGTTCAAAGTTTAAAGTTCAATATCAAAATTTTATCAAAACATGCATAATTGAGATTAGAACATTATATGGTTCAAGGTTCAAAGTTCAAAGATTAAGAGAGCGAGATGTTCAGAGAGAGCGAGATTGAGAGAGAGATTTGTTATCTATTTTGTTACAAGTATGGAGATTGAGAGAGTATGAAATCATTGTTTTTGTTACACGTATGAAGATTGAGAGAGTATTTGTTATCCACTTTTGTTACAAGTATGAAGATTGATAGAGTATGAAGTTATTGTTTTTTGTTTTCAGTATGAAAATTGAGAGAGTATGATTATCCATTTTTGTTACAAGTATGAAGACTGAGAGAGTATGACGATGGAGAGAGTATGAAGATTGAGAGAGTATGAATATTGCTATTATATAAATACTCCAGTTTGTTATTTTTTTTATTTACAAGAGGAAAGTATGAAGTATGAAGTGTTACAAGTATGAAGTATGAAAAACAATGAAGTATGTTAGAAGTACGAAAAATTATGAAGCATGTTACAAGTATGAAAAAGTATGAAGTATGTTACAAGTATGACGTATGAAAAAATGATCAATGGTATTTATAACTAAATTGGATGAGGGGTGTTTATTCTTGATCTCTAGGATTTTCGGCACGTCGCACGATTGTAAGTGGTTCAGTACAATTTTGGCAGTTATGTCCATAATTCCCACACAGACCACACTTCATTTGTCTGCGAAATTCTCCTCTGAATGGTATTCTTGTCACTCTTCGTCGCCCAGATTGTGGCACAAACTTCGAAGGAAGGATAATTTTTTCTACGTATCCAGAAGGTCTTTTCCATTCAGATATGTGGTCAAGTGGATTTATAGGCTCCGCATACGCAGTCATTAGAGAGTCCACTGTATAAAATCGACTGCAAAGACTGTGGATGGGTATATTTCTTTCCTTGGCAATAATAATTGCATGGGAACATGGGATACCAAGTGAGTCGAAATTTAGAAAACATCATCTTCAAGTTCGATCTCAAAGACTATATCCAGATTCTCTATTTTTAGCGCTTCTCCATAGGCATGTAGTATGGAGTATGAGTATTCTGGAGTACCTCTAGTGAGATCAAATTCCTTCACATGGCACATTCTCGAAAATAAGGTTAAAAATTGTATTGTGGATATGAAGGACAAGAAGAAGAGACAATGGATTTATTAAAGGTTTTAAGATATTAAAAACCCAGCATTTTGAGAAGAAATTTAGAAAAGATTCATAAGTCATAATCACTTGGATAATACTATGACTTGATGGAGTAGATAAAGTAGATGTGATGATATAAAGAATTATTTTGGAATATTTAGCTAAGTTGATGTCATTAAAGGAAACTAAAATAGTTGGACATGACCTTGGACTTACAAGGGATAAAGTAAGGTGTTATTTGTTTAGGTTGAAGGATTATTCTAGTATACTTAGACAAAAACCAGAGCCTTATTGTGATGAGGAGATCCAAGTTAGGCAAATTTGAATAAACAAAAGTATGCAAATTTGCAAAGAAGAATTCTACAAGATGGAAATTCTTAGTGAGAGAGATAAGATTTATGGAGAAATTAAGTAAAATATAATTTAGTAAAGAGATTATATTCCACATGGAAAGTGGAAAAAAAAAAAGGTGTCTTGAATTTAGTGGTTTTATCAAAGATAAGTGTGAATGAGAGAAAAGTATCCAAGAAAGTTTACTCTCTTGGAAAGAGAAAGAAATTTAATGTGTTCGAAACTCCTAGTTATGTATGGTTCAAAGGCTTGATAAGAGGGGTTACAAGGTATTTGTTTTGGTGTAAAAGAAGAATACCTCATTATCATGTGAAACTTTAGGACAATATGTAACTTTGTTTTAACACAAGAATCTGTTACCGAAACAGAAGGTTGAGAAGGGATAAGTTAAAATGGAGTTAGTAGTAACAGTAGATGTTCGAGAACTATTGATATGGTATATTGAGGCTTCATTAGTTAAGACGTAAAACATTGAAGGCATTAGTAAGATTTAAGGGATTTGGACTTTGTGTGCAAGTGTTGGAAATATGAACTAGCAAAACCATCAATTTGATTGAAAAAGGAACTTAATCCAGCTCGAGGTAGACAAAAGTGGTAGATGCACAAAAGTAAGTAAGTTGGATCTTCCAATATCACCATTGGCATAAGGGATAGACTTGTAATAAAGTTGAATTGATAACAAGAAGTTACTATAGGTGGGTTTGGAGTAGTACAGGATAGTATGTTTTCTCTTGTATTGGCAATGAGTTAACTAGCTCTAGGGAGTACGAGTAAATCAAGCTATGACTTATTAATCAAGAAGGTTTTATCGTAAAAACCGACTTCAGGGATCAATTATGGTTATTACAAGGTAATGAAAATGTGTTATCAATTGACTGGCACTTTAGCATCCAGGGACTTCAAAACCTCATTTTCAGAGGGAATTTTAGACTCATCCACAATAGGATCTAAGTAATGATATGTGATTTTTTTAAAGCTAAAGAATAATTTGAGGATTGGCTCAAGCCAGTTTTATAGCCCATGATTGTATAGAGCCTTATGATGAGTTTCTCATGAATGTGAAGCTTAATTAGATAGAATTATTCTTAGACATGTAGACCCTAAGAAAGACATCACAGTCAGCGCTTCTAGAGTATAAGCAGGTTTTAGTTGACCAGATTTGTTCTGGTACGTATCTTCAGATGACACATTATATCGTATGACCAGTTTCTCCACTACACCTATGAAGTTTTCGCTGTGACAGAATGGTAAGCTCAGATATATGTTTTTAGTGGATAAGACTTTCTTAAGCTTATGACAGTTTTCATAGTTCTTAGCTTGAACGTGTTAAAGTATTGTTGGTTTTCAACATCTTAAGTTTTATAGTTATGTATGGATGGGGTTGTCACACCTCTTTGATGCTAGTTTCAGCTATGTTAAACGAAGACCCATGTTTTACATCCATTTTTGAAGAGTCTCCCAGAAGGTGTTGGATCCCAGTTAGAATTTATTGTAGCTTTTCACCCATAGACCGATGGTCAAACAAAGCGTTCGAACCAAAAATTGGAGAGTATGTCATGGGCGTGTGGGTGGAGTTTTTGAGGAGTTGGGACTCTCATTTGCATCTAATAAAGTTTGCTTATATTATTAGTCACCATACTAGTATTAGCATGTCGCCATTGGAGGCCTTATATGAGAAGAGTTGCAGGTCTCTTGCATGTTAGGATGAAGTTGGTGAATGGAAGTTGCTAGAACTTGAGTTAGTGCAGACGACAAATGGGGCAATACAACAGATCTGAGCACATATGCAAATAGCTCAGGGTAGATAGAAAAGTAATGCTGACGTGAGATGTAAAGACCTGGAATTTGAGACTGGTGATAAGATGTTCCGAGGTTTGGTAGGAAAGGGAAGCTGAGTACGTGATGCTTTGGGCCATTCAAGATCTTGAAGAGAATTGGCCCTGTAGCTTACTGATTAGCTTTGCCTTCATCATTGTCTTCAGTTCATAATGTCTGTTATCTTTCGATGTCGAGAAAGTATGTGACAGATCCGTCCCACGTAGTCGACTACGAGCCCCTACGATTGAATGATAACTTGAGCTACAAGGAGAAGCCCATAGAGACCCTTGCCAGAGAAGTAAAGACATTGCGCCGTCGGGAAATTGCTTTTGTGAAAGTCTTATGGTAGAACCACCAGTTCAAGGAGGCCACCTGGGAGTGAGAAGATGAGATGAAAGCCCAGTACCCAGAGCTTTTTCAAGAATGAACTTTCGAGGGCGAAAGTTTCTTGAGGAGGGAAAAATGTAACACCCCGCAGTGTTTTAACTTTCGAGGACGAAAGTTCTTTGAGGAGGGAAGAATGTAACACCCCACATATTTTTTTATATAATATTTAGTTTTACTGTTTAAAATTTATTACTAAGGATTATTTCTTTTATATACTTTTGTTGGTCTTTAAGAATTTTGGGTACCTCATTATTTATTTTAACAATTGCATTTAATAAATGTCTTTTGAACTTCTTTTGTTTAATTAGCATTTATTTCAAATAACTGAGCGTCGTTTTAAATTCTGTGCATGCATTTATTTTAGTAACGGCCTTACCTAAGTCCTAGAGGGTCGTTACAGACAATCTCATTTTCAAGTCCTTTTTTCTCAAAAATAGTTGACCAACTTCAACGTCCTCTATCCCAGATGAAGAGGTGTCAGGCATAATTAACTCTGTCTTATAACTTGAAGACACAGATGGTGAAACCACTGAAGCTGCTGTAGAACAACACACATCTCTATGATCACAATCCATTTCAATCAATCCTGCTGGTTGCTCATTCACATCCACATCCACTGAAAGACCACAATCCATATAATCCAATGTTGATGGTATAGTGTTGGTAGACAATGGAATATCATCCTCTTCCTGACGAAACTGATATGATTCCTCGTATTGTCTATCCACAGCCGTATCATCATAACTCACATTTCCAAACCCCATTCCAACCCGTTCGTCCTGTTTAGACTTTAACGTTACAGCTATCTGAAGTCTACTAACCTCTTCTCGCAAAAGAAAGAAGTGGAGAGCATCATCATCCGTTATGCATCGTGGAGGGGCTTCAAATTCAAGATTATATTTAACTTTCAGGATAAGATCAAAATCTGAAGAACTGACTTTTGTAGCCCTGTAAATGCGAGATTTAAGTTCTTCATAATTCACTGTAGGGGGCACAACGATTCCTTTCAACTGTCCCCCAATATACGAATTTTCATTCTCATCCCAAGCACCTCCAAATTGAATAAATAGACATTTTTCTGTCATCCTACAGAGCAAGAGAACATTTATCATTAAGTTGTACAAGCAATTGAAGTGTACTCTAGCTCTCACTCTCGCTCTCGCTCAACATCTCGCTCTCTCTCTTATTCTTCCTCTTTCTTACTCTTTCCCAATACAAAATTTCGTAATGTTATCCTTCCAGAAATAACACATCAAAAATAATTAAACAGACTCAAAATAATTCACCTTTCTGAAAAAGCTGTTCCTTTCTGAGAAAACCTCGTCTTGAAAATCCTCATTCGAAAAATCTCCGTTCAACAAAACACCGTCGAAAACCAGAGAAGTAATCACTTTTGAAATGGAGTTTAGAGTTTAAAGAAATCACCATTGTATTGTGTTTAGGTATTATTGATTTGATTTGAGGCTTTCGTTGTGACATTTTGTCAAATCAACAGTACACTGAGAGCAACACCATTAAACCAGGGAATTTCAAGCGAAAGCGTTTAATCAGACAAGAGCGAGATTTACCTCGTGAGGCCAGTGTAAGGGCAATTTATGTAATTTGTTATGGCGATGGTGTCAGCAGAGGGTCAATTGACATTATTTCTTAAAAATTGGTCATTTGACATTTTAGGCCCAATTTTTGGGTCATCCGTACAAATTTTCCCTCGAGATCCAAACTCTAAATATTCATTAAAAATCCAATTCTCCTCTCAAATGTCAAAATACACCAGTATTTATACTTTGTTATTTTCATGAAAAGGTGCCAAAAGTTACAAAGCTGTGTTACAAAGTTGTGCTAACTTCATTGCCACTTATTACCTTGTTTCATAGTTCGGAAAAAGTATTAGGACTTTTCTTTTAAATACCATTGAAATTTGTATGCATTTAATAAGTTCTATAAACAAATTACATTTATACACGTGTGTCGTATAATAATCACAAATTAAATTCTTTTATTTTTAAAATGATTGGAATTAGTACTCATAAATTTTTGCTTCGATTTTTATTAAAATTATGAACATATAGAAAATCAAACCGAAGGTAAGAACAAATCATTAAGAACTAACCAGAAATAGGCTCTACTTTTAAATGAGGCTATAAAAGATAATACTAAGCGATCGTTTGGGTTTTGTTAATACTAAGCGATCGCTTAGGTTTTGTTATGCGATCGTTTAGATAATACTAAGCGACCGTTTACCTAACTGTTACGCGATCGTTTAGTTTTCGTTTATTAAAAATTCTACCTGATTCTAAAATGGACGTAGAATTAACGTTTTCTTAAAGACGGTTTTATCCAATTTAATTTAAATCTGTTTTTGTAAACGTGAAAAACAGTTACAGATTTTCTTCAAATGACACAGCTAAGACAAATCTCAAACGTAGCTTCAATAATATATGGCTGGTTAGGATTCCAGTAAAGGTAATGTATTAAAGGTTTTGGATTTTTGTTTTCTTAAAAAAAATTAAAAAAGAAAAAAACCAATAGGAAAATAGTTGAGAATTGAAACCAAATTGGCAAATTTGGCGTTTTCCCCCGTTTTAGCATAAAAAATCCCACTTTTTTCCTTCATTCTACCGTTTTCATCTTTAGACGTCTGATCTGCTGGTATTGAGGCATACTTGTATGTTGTAAAATTATGATGTAAGGTTAACATGAATGTTGTATAATATGTTGTTGAGGATTATGTGTATGTGATAGAGCCATGATACTAAGGATTTCATGTATGTTTTAGAATTGTATGATGTTGATTCTTTGAACGTTGAGACCGTGTGAATATCCTCATTGATTAATATGTAATGTTGAATTTTGAAGTTTGGAGCCAAGAAGTCTAAATAAAAGCCCAAAAGAAAGCCCTAAATCTTCTCCTCTCCTTCCTTCCCTTTTCCTTCTACCAAGAAATGAGAATCATTGAGATTTGAGTCTTTGAGAAGTTTACCCTTACCTACCGTGAAGGAAGGGTGCCGACTGCCCTAAATCCCTCAATGGTCAACGCAACGCCACCTCAGGTCCTCACCGAGTCACCTGTGAACGCGTGAAGAGTGCCAACGCAACGCCACCTCCCTCAACGCGAGCTCACCCGTGAAGACTGAATAGTGTCGTGAACTGTGAAGACTAAAAAGTACCTCCCTCAACGCGACCTCACCCGTGAGAATCATTGAGAAGCTTACCGTGAAAAGTGCCATCTACTGTGGTGAAGAGTGTCGTCCTCGTCTGCCATCCGCCCACCCACCGTGAAGACTTTGTGTCTTTAGTTTGAAAGGTAATACAGGGTTTTGCCTTTGACTATTTTGTTTGAAAGGTAATACATGAGTCTTGTTTTATATATTTTGACTGTTCTGTGTTGTTTTTCATTTGAAAAAAAGAGACTTTGTGTTGTTTCGAGAGGCAAGATCTATCTGTTCAACTTTCAAGACTTCAAGTCACTGCCGTCTGAGATTTGTTGTCGTTCAAGCCGGTAAAAATTTCCTTTCGTTCACCTGTTTGCCCGTTTGATATTTTTGAAAAGTATGTTTGAAATTAGTAAATAATATGTTTGAAAAGTATGTTTGTGTATGTTTGATTTTTGAATGCTTTGAATTTTAGGTTTGAATATGTTTGAAAAGTATGCTAGAATGCATTTGGGGTCTTTTTGAAAATTGAATGCTTCTAATTTTGGGGTTAAATGCTTTGAAAATGAAGTCCAAGTCTAAAGAGGGGTTTTTTAATTAAATCTTTGGTAGGTTGAAAACAATGTTTTCATCACCTTCTACAAATAATGTTTGTATATGTTTGATTATTGATGATACTTGGGTTTTGCAAAACAACATAATAAGGTTTATATATGTCCCTTCTCCACACACTTATGAGATGCTTCATGAAGAAATAATGGAATGTCTGTTAGATTGGAATATTGATCGAAAATTGTCATCAGTAACTGTAGATAATTGTAGTACAAATGACTCCATGGTTAATATGCTTGTTGATAGTTTGTATGGAAACTTAATATTGGATGGGAGTTTATTTCATATGCAGTGTTGTGCTCATATTCTGAACTTGATTATGAAAGATGAGTTGCCAGTGATAGGAGATGGGATTGAAAGATTACGTAATAGCATGTCTTTTTAGGTGCATGCACAAAAAAAAGAAAAAAAGAAAAAAGAAAAAAGAAATTTGAGGAAACTGCTCGACAGTTGAATGTTTATGATGGTCATGTTGGGATTTGTGTCCTAATTCTCCCGGAGTCTCGTTGTTTTGTAAATATACACATTGTTTAATGAATAAAATAATTGTTATTTAATTCTAGCATTTAATCATATCCAATAAACAAAGCTCCTTGGTTATCTTATGTAAACTTAAGCATGTATATGTGATATACAAGTAGATCATGCCTTAAGTGATAACCTAAATAGGTCTGTAGTATAAGGATTAAGGTGGGATACCTCATCCTGGTGACACTACGGATACGGTCCGCTTTGTAGAAGTTTGCAAATGTTGTAAACAACTATAGATGGTAGATCCTGACCATTCATGTGGAGACGTGCGAGCGGGGGTGTCCTATACAAAGAGTTTGTATAAGACGGAACCACGAAATGACTAGACTCTGTATATAACACCGTTGATACTAGAGACTTACATCTCACCTAAACGACCATAGGTGACACGACCTCAATCCTGAGTATTTTGGAACTCCTGCCTTTGAGGGCGGTCCTTTGATTAGTATGGGTAAGATTGCCAACTCCTCATGCCTACCTTTCTGGGGACTTGTCTTATCTGAAAGCTGGGAATTCAATCCACAAGATAGAATTCCTCCTTTCCCGAAGCAGGGATAAGTATAGATTGCTCCCATAAGGGCTGATTCTGGGGCTTGAACATAGTGGCCATAGCTTCTCTTTGGAAGAGAAGACTCAGTCATAGTAGGACTATGACTTATGTTCATTAGAGGGATCAGTGGTACTTAAGGAGACAGATGTAACTACAAGGGCATAACCGTTATTGACCCAGCTGTACTTACGAGCGATCTGTGAAGGGTTGTCGCACTGCTCATTGGTTAAGATCAACACATAATATATCTGTGGTAAGGAGAGTTCAGCTGTCGGTCTTTAGTGGAGTGTCTGGCAGTTAACGGATACTGGATCCCGTGACTAAAGAGTTTAGTCAGTTATTCACGTACCATTGGAGCTTCGAGGTACAGGTCTATGAGGTCCCCTTAGTAGCTCAATGGATTCAGATGAGGATCAGTTCTTGGTGTTGATTTGAAAGTTCAAATTGGCAAGAGGTATTTTGATTATATATGATATAATCGGTATGATGTATGAGATACATCTAGTGGAGGATTGATGTAAATGAGATTTACATTAAGTACCATGGAATAGAAAAGAACTATGGTTTATATGTTTCATGAGATGAAATATTAAAACTATAGGTTATAAATATAGTGTGATAAGTTGGTTATAATTATGTTTATAATAATATTAATTATTGGATAATTAATTCTTTTTCTTTTAAATAATCAAAGTAGTGGGTGGTTATTGAATCATGGTAACCGTGAGTTTAAAAGGAAAATGGTTTTCCTATTTTGGAAAGAAGTTTTTAAACAATTGAAAAAATTTTGAGTTTTCTCTCCGCGCAAAAGAAACTCATGTAGTCGTCAAGTAAATATGGATTTACTAAACGATGGCTGGGCGAGCTAAATGATCGTGCAATATTTACTAAACGATCGCATAGTTTTGCTAGACGATCGCTTGCCCAAAGTAAACGATCGTGTAGAGTCTGTAGGCGACAGACCGAGCTAAACGATGAGCTAAACAATCGCATAGCTTTTGCTAGACGATCGCTTAGTTTTATCTAAACGATTCGGCATCGACCTATACGATAGGTCTCAGCCATTTTCCACTTGCCCAGTCATGTACGTGATCGGTGTTTCCTCCTTCGTCTGCAAATATGATAGTGTATTGTATTGGAAAGAGTTTGCAGATTTGTAACAATGCCCGTTTGTGGTGAGTCTTGGTACAAAGTTTATGATGACAAGGGTAAAAAAAATACCACATAAGGTATTGCGTCATTTTCCATTGAGACCGAGATTAAAACGATTGTTTACATCAAAAGAAGGCGCTTCTGACATGAGATGGCATAAATATAAGCGAGTTGAAACGGAGGATGTATTGCGACATCCAGCAGATGCATAAGGGTGGAAACATTTTGATCGTGAATTTCCTCATTTCTCTTTAGATCCCCGAAATGTTCATTTGTCATTTTCAGATTCAGATGGAGTTCAATAGTTTTGGAAATGGATGAGCACTCTCATAGTATGTGGCCGATTTGTGGTGATAATTCCTTATAATAGCACCTTGAAAATGCATGAAAGGAAAAAACTTCTTCATGTCTTTGCTCATACATAGTCCAAAATCTCCTGGAAAGGAAATTGATGTTTACTTGCAGCCGTTAATTGAAGAGTTGAAAAAGTTATGGACAATTGGTGTGCGAACTTATGATTATGTTACTGGTGAGTTTTTTCAACTATATGCTACCTTATTATGGACGATTAATGACTTCTCTGTGTACGGTGACCTATCTGGGTGGAGTACAAAAGGTTATCAAGCATGTCTAATATGCAAAGAAGATAATTCGTCCTTCAGGATAAGAGGAAAAATATCATTTATGGGACTCGACGTTATCTTCCAGAGAATCATAGTTGGCGTTGAAGTAGACAACATGATGGAAAAGTTGAACGTAGACCTCCTCCAGTCGTAATGAATGGAGAAGAGATCTTACAACAAATAAATACACTAAACTTTTTTGTGCTTAGCAAACAACCATCGAAGCAAGATAAAAAAGAAAATTCTAAATTGGACTAAGAAAAGTATTTTTTTTCCAACTTCCATATTGGTCCAGACTATTGTTACAACATAAATTGGATGTAATGCATATTGAAAAAAACATATGCGACAATTTGGTGGGCACATTGTTAAATATTGAAGGAAAGACAAAGGATACAATGAACGCTCGATTAGACTTACAAGATTTGAAGATAAGAAAGGACCTATACTTGATACAGGTCGATAACATATTTATAAAACCACACGCAACATACACATTAACAAATGGTGAACGGATTTCGTTTTGTAAGTATTTGAAATCAGTGAAATTTTCTGATGGATTCGTATCTAACATATCACGATGTGTGAATGACAAAGATGGAAAAATATCGGGTTGAAAACACACGTGTCATGTGTTGCTTCACAAACTACTCCCTATTGGTATTCGAGCATACCTACCGAAGAACGTATCCACTGCTATTGTTGAATTGTGTACATTCTTTCGCGACTTATGTGCAAAGACAATATGTGTAAGTGATTTAAACAGACTACAAGCAGACATCATAGTCATACTTTATAAGTTGGAGAAAATATTCCCACCTGCCTTTTTCGATGTAATGGTACACCTTGCAGTTCATCTACCATATGAAACCAAAGTGGTGGGTCCAATTAGTTACAGTTGGGTGTATCCTATTGAAAGAAGTTTATGAACATTAAAACAATTTGTACAGAACAAAGCACGTCCTGAGGGGTCTATAGCGGAAGCATATGCAATAAATGAATCATGGAACTTCTGCTCGCGATTTCTAAGTATGATTGAAACGAGATTCAATAGAGATGAACGAAATGATGATAACATTCCCAATCATGAGATATTTGGTGAATTTGAATTATTTAGGCAGAGGGTACGACCATTAGGGGCGTCAACTTTACGAACACTATCAGCGGAGGAAAAACGTATTGCACATTGGTACATTCTCAACAATTGTAAAGAAATAACAGACTATCGCAAGTACGTTTCAAACTTTTTCCTTTTCTAAATTCTAGGGTAACTCCTTTGATATAATATTTAAATGATCAATTTTGTAGGCAACATTTGAGGTTAATTCGTCGTGAAGCTCAAAGCACCTCTGACTTATATATAAAACATCAACGCAAATTTTCGGATTGGTACAGATATCAGGTATACATAGTCATTTTATAGGCAACAGTTGAGATATGATTCATTTTTCGAAGTCATTTTTAATGTATAATTAATTATCAGGTTCTACAACGACGCGAGAGGGAAGATATCACCGATGATTTCTTTTCACTTGCAATGGGACCTTCGTCTGAGGTGCGCTCTTACAATGGATGCATTGTTAATGGGATATGATTTCACACTGTAGAGTGTGATAATCGTCGAGCTACACAAAATAGTGGAGTCTTAGTGGCCGGGGAGATCAGTGAGAACACAAGTGTGGATAACAATTTCTACGGTGTTATAGATGAAGTATTAGATTTCCAATATGCGAACAGAAGACGTGTCTTCTTGTTGAAGTGTAGATGATTTGACATAGATAACAACAAAAGTAATATAACACATGTGGATTTAGGATACAAATCGATCAATACATCACACTTTTGGTATGTCAATGAGCCTTTCATCTTTGCTATCCAAGCACAACAAGTCTTTTACATTGATGACATCAAATATGGTAGCAATTGGAAAGTTGTTCAAGTAGTCCAAAATAAATGAATATGAGATGTACCAGAAGTGGATGATGTTGAAAACGCACAACTAGATTTATTAGAAATTATTGGTGGAGTCCGAGTGGATGAAACCATTGAGGAGGTTACTTTATGCAGAGTTGACATTGATCCTACAGTTGTGGAAAGACCAATTATTGTATATGGTGATCATGACTTCATAAACGATGATGATGAAGAACAATTATCTCTCAATAACAGTTCAAATGCTGATGAATAATTTGAATTAGATTACGATGATGAGTAATGATGTATCTACTCAATTATCTTTTTCTCTAGGTTACACGTATTTATTATTAATTTAATATTGTTTTTTCTTTTTTGTGTTTGTATAGATACGATGTCAACCCCTAATAGGCAACAAGAGGCTGATGAAGAATTCCAGGAGATATATCTAGGCAACACAGTATCTTTTGTAGGTGATACTTCAGATTAGTATATTTTGAAATATATTTTGTTAACTGAAATACATCATAAATTGTTTTAAATTTTTTATTCCTCAGATAGTAGCTCAGCATCCACTCGGAGGAAACGCGAGCATTCGCGGAACATCAAGTTGGAAAAATACGTCAAAAAACATGGCTGAATTATAATCGTGATAAATGAGGGGGAGACGAAACCGATATCTCAACATTCGGTACGATTTAGTGATGCGATTGGCGTCGTCGTGAGACCTGCATTTCCAATACACTGTCATACTTTTGCTGAGGTTCCAAACGAGTTTATAAAATTAGCTAAGAGTCAATTGTTGGTAAGTAATTATAAGTTTATTCTTTTAGAGTCATGAACATCATCTATGCTAATTCTTCCTTCATTCTTTTGTAGCCTCATTTCGAACTTAATCTGTCCAGTCAACGACTTAATCGTTTTATAGAACATCAAATGCAAAACTTCTTCAAAGAATTTAGAGCAGATTTGCACAGACATTACAGGAAATGTGGAGATCCTCAGCAAGCACGTGCCAACCTGCCTAGCTGGCTTAAAAATGTCTATAACGAACAGGAAGAATAGAGAGAAATTACCGTTCGACCACGTAGACGAATTGAAGTCATTCCTGCAAATTCAGGAAGAGTTGTAGGCAAAGGAAGGTCGAGAAAGAGGACACGTTGACCTATTTAGGGAAACACACTTTAAAGGTGGCAAGTTCGTGAACGAGGTAGCTAAAAATACACATGTAACATTTTTTGCTTTACTATCGTGTTTTCATTTCTAACATTAGTCGCTTGTTCTTACACATTTAATTAATATGTCTAGAATCAAATGTTGGAATTACAATCCAACCTCACTCTAGAAGGTTCTCAACCACTAACAGGGGATGAAATCACTGAGACGGTTTTAGGTTGACGACTCGGATATTCAAAAGGCCTAGGTTGGGGCCCTAAGCCTAAGTCAAAAAGGGGTAGCATCTCATCAAGTTCGTCATCTACTCAAGGAACGGAGAGAGGAATGGAGGAATTGAGAGCCAATTTCGAACCGTCTCAGTCGAGGATTAAGGAACTTGAAGATGTTCAGAAACAAATGAAAGAGGATCATGCAAGACAAATGGAAGAAATGAAAAAAATGATTGAAGACATGATACGATCACAAAGAGGAGGCCCATCGAATTAGGTATGATTACTACATTATTTAGTTTTCTAATATGTTGCTATCCTGCAGTTATGGTAGCAAAGTAGTTATGTCTTAAGTAGTTTTATGATAAAGATTTGTTGGCTATCCTATAGTTATGGTAGCCAAACAACTGGATTTTGATGTGCTTTTTCATGTTTTGGAGGTTCCATGTTTGTCGTGGGCGGTGGGTAGAGTTTCGTTACACTCGTCTTGTCATTGAACTTGGAGTTCTTGTGTGTTTATGAATGTTTATGAAGTTCTAATGTGTTGTGAGGGGGTAGGTTGAGATTGGTTTAAACCATTTTGGGGACAAAGTTTGAGTTTTATGTGTGTTGATCATTGTTTATGATATTTGTGTGTTTTTTGATGTTTGGGAGGTTCCATGTTTGTCGTGGGGGGTGGATAGAGTTTCATTACACTCGTCTTGTCGTTGAACTTGGAGTTTTTGTGTGTTTATGATGTTTACAAAGTTTTAATGTGTTGTGGGGGGTGGGTTGAGATTGGTTTAAACCATTTTGGGGACAAAGTTTGAGTTTTATGTGTGTTGGTCCTTGTTTATGATATTTGTGTGTCTTTTTATGTTCGGGAGGTTCCATGTTTGTCGTGGGGGTGGGTAGAGTTTCATTACACTCGTCTTGTCGTTGAACTTGGAGTTCTTATATGTTTATGAATGATTACGAAGTTCTAATGTGTTGTGGATGTTTTGTTTATGAAGTTTAAACGTGTTGTGGATGTTTACCGAGTATGACATTTGAATGTTTTTGTTTTATTGTAGAATGCTCTTCCGAGATGAGCTTGGACATTTTTGAAGATGTTGTGTTCCAGATGTGTTCTAGACGTTGTTTTCATTTTATTTCTTCTATGTATTTGTGATATGAATGTTTATGAAGTTCTAGTATCGACTTTGTTTTATTTTAGGATATTTTAATTTTTTATTTATTTGTTATAGTATGGACTTCGTTTTCGTTGTTTTATTTATTATGTGAATCTTTATTTCGTTAATTATGTTTTATAGGTTATTCAGATCAAATTTTAAAAAATTACAAACTATAAATTAAAAATATTTGAAAGACAATTTTCATCTAATGAAAGAACTCCCCACGCATATATCAATGTATCATGTGAGGATTAAATCCTCAACACCATACACAAGCATATAGTCCCTTGTTCTTCTAAGATACTCGAGGATTATCATAACCGTAATCCAGTGATCAAATCCAGAATTTGATTGATATCTACTGACAATTCCAACTACACAGTAAATGTCTAGCCTAGTACACAACATAGCACACGTTAGCCTACCCACTGTCCATGCATAAGAAATTTGTCTCATCTCCTCAACTTCTTGAGGTGTCTTAGGATACTTTACCTTAGACAAGATAATTCTATGCGTAAAGGTAATAAACCCCTCTTGGAATTCTGCATCGAATATCTGACAAGCATCTTGTCAATATACGACACCTGAAACAAGACCAATATTTTGTTCTTAAGGTCCCTGATAATGTGGATCCCTTAGACGAGCATCTTATTAAAAAAAAAAAAAAAAATTCTTATTTCTTTTTTCATTTCATATTGAGTTAATCTCTCACTACCTCTCAGTAACTTCCCACATGGGGTGTTATTTTTTATTTATTAATATTAATATTAAATCAACATATAATTTAAATCAATTAAATAATATTTAATAAATCTAAATTATTAAATTTAATTCATTAAATACCATATATTTAATTAATATTATATTTAAATATATTTTTCTCTTATAACCTATACTTTTAATATAAATATAATTTATATTATCTAATATTTGAATCTTATTAGAATATTTTAATTTTCTCATATAATAAAGTTTAACTTTGATTTTAATTCAAAATTAACTTTGATATATAATATATCCATATATATTATAATAATTATATCATATACAATTATATTTCCAAATAATTTGAACAATTCAAATTCATCCAAAACTTTAGGTCCCATTTGGTAACTATTTTATTTTTTGTTTTTCTTTT